>NW_021268722.1:0-1879 GCF_002162155.2 Triticum dicoccoides
ATAAGCATCGCATCCCCAAACTTTTAGAAACGACAGCTTAGGTTTCTTCCCAAACCATAATTCATACGGTGTCGTCTCAACGGATTTCGACGGAGCCCTATTTAAAGTGAATGCGGCAGTCTCTAAAGCATAGCCCCAAAAAGAAAGCGGTAAATCGGTAAGAGACATCATAGATCGCACCATATCTAACAGAGTGCGATTACGACGTTCGGACACACCATTACGCTGAGGTGTTCCAGGCGGCGTGAGTTGTGAAACTATTCCACATTTTCTTAAGTGTGCCCCAAACTCGTGACTCAAGTATTCTCCTCCACGATCTGATCGCAGAAACTTGATCTTCCTGTCACGTTGATTTTCAACCTCACTCTGAAATTCCTTGAACTTTTCAAAGGTTTCAGATTTGTGTTTCATTAAGTAGATATACCCATACCTACTTAAATCATCAGTGAGGGTGAGAACATAACGATAGCCACCACGAGCCTCAACACTCATCGGACCGCACACATCAGTATGTATGATTTCCAATAAGTCGGTTGCTCGCTCCATTGTTCCTGAGAACGGAGTCTTGGTCATTTTACCCATAAGGCATGGTTCGCACGTGTCAAATGATTCATAATCAAGAGACTCTAAAAGTCCATCAGCATGGAGCTTCTTCATGCGTTTAACACCTATGTGACCAAGGCGGCAATGCCACAAGTATGTGGGACTATCATTATCAACCTTACTTCTTTTGGTACTCACGTTATGAATATGTGTAGCATCACGTTCGAGATTCATAAGGAATAAACCATTCACCATAGGAGCATGACCATAAAACATATCTCTCATAAAAATGGAACAACCATTATTCTCAGATTTAAAAGAGTAGCCATCTCGAATTAAACGAGATCCCGATACAATGTTCATGCTCAAAGCTGGCACTAAATAACAATTATTAAGGTTTAAAACTAATCCCGAAGGGAGATGTAGAGGTAGCGTGCCGACGGCGATCACATTGACCTTGGAACCATTCCCGACGCGCATCGTCACCTCGTCCTTTGCCAGTTTCCGCTTATTCCGCAGCCCCTGCTTTGAGTTACAAATGTGAGCAACTGCACCGGTATCAAATACCCAGGAGCTACTACGGGCACTAGTAAGGTACACATCAATTACATGTATATCACATATACCTTTTGTTTTGCCGGCCTTCTTATCCGCTAAGTACTTAGGGCAGTTCCGCTTCCAGTGACCGCTTCCCTTGCAATAAAAGCACTCAGTCTCGGGCTTGGGTCCATTCTTTGGCTTCTTCCCGGCAGCTTGCTTTCCGGGCGCGGCAACCTCCTTGTCGTCCTTCTTGAAGCTCTTTTTACCCTTGCCTTTCTTGAACTTAGTGGTTTTATTGATCATCAACACTTGATGTTCCTTCCTGACTTCTACCTCCGCTGATTTCAGCATAGAAAATACTTCAGGAATGGTCTTTTCCATCCCCTGCATATTGAAGTTCATCACAAAGCTCTTGTAGCTTGGTGGAAGCGACTGGAGGATTCTGTCAATGACCGCATCATCCGGGAGATTAACTCCCAGCTGAGTCAAGCGGTTATGCAACCCAGACATAGTGAGTATGTGCTCACTGACAGAACTGTTTTCCTCCATCTTACAGCTGAAGAATTTGTCGGAGACTTCATATCTCTCGACCCGGGCATGAGCTTGGAAAACCATTTTCAGCTCTTCGAACATCTCATATGCTCCATGTCTCTCAAAACGCTTTTGGAGCCCCGGCTCTAGGCTGTAAAGCATGCCGCACTGAACGAGGGAGTAGTCATCGAAACGTGCCTGCCAAGCGTTCATAACATCTTGTTCTGCAGGGAGAACGGGTGCGTCACCAAGCGGTGCTTGTTGG
>NW_021268723.1:0-1839 GCF_002162155.2 Triticum dicoccoides
AAAGTCAAAGGGCTAGATCCCGTGGTCAAACGGTACAGGGTTAGGCGGGACGGGGGCCCTGGGGGGGTAGCAATGCCACCGGAGCATCGTACCGGGCCCTCATACATGCGGGGTGGTGTTGTGGCATGTCCGAAGAGGCGGCACGCGTCTCCGGGTTGTGGCCCCCCTCACGGACGGCAATGAAACGGTAGTAGACGTTCTGCGGGAACGATGCAGCGTGAATATTATTAAATACTTGGAGCGCGATAAAATCATGAGTTTTTTACACAACGTGGGCACATGTGCTATAGGACTGATGGTAATTTTTCATAATTTTTTGTGATGGAGAAGTATCTGAACACTTCCCTCTACGCGGATTGCTCTTCGCACGTCTACGACTGTGGCCGGCGGCCTCCGGGGCTAGCATACCGTAAAATCTTGCGTAGGCGGCCTCTCACAAATCTGGAAGTGTTGAGGCGGTTGCAAACGCCCAGCACGCGCCTCCGGGGTGTGCCCCCCCTCACGGACGCCGCCGCCGCCGACACCTGGAGGGGGGAAACGGACGCGTCGGGTCTACACGGAGTGGATGTAGCTGTGGGTTTGGCCCGGATGTTGCTCCAAAGTGTTCCTCTGGGCCGACCTAACACAACCGGGTGGAGAGGTCCACTGGTCAAAGCCCGTCCGTGCAAAGTCAAAGGGCTAGATCCCGTGGTCAAACGCTACAGGGTTAGGCGGGACGGGGGCCCTGGGGGGGTAGCAATGCCACCGGAGCGTCGTACCGGGCCCTCATACATGCGGGGTGGTGTTGTGGCATGTCCGAAGAGGCGGCACGCGTCTCCGGGTTGTGGCCCCCCCTCACGGACGGCAATGAAACGGTAGTAGACGTTCTGTGGTAACGATGCAACGTAAATATTATTAAATACTTGGAGCGCTATAAAATCATGAGTTTTTTACACAACGTGGGCACATGTGCTATAAGACTGATGGTAATTTTTCATAATTTTTTGTGATGGAGAAGTATCTGAACACTTCCCTCTACGCGGATTGCTCTTCGCACGTCTAAGACTGTGGCCGGCGGCCTCCGGGGGCTAGCATACCGTCAAATCTTGCATAGGCGGCCTCTCACAAATCTGGAAGTGTTGAGGCGGTTGCAAACGCCCAGCACGCGTCTCCGGGGTGTGCCCCCCCCCCTCACGGACGCCGCCGCCGCCGGCACCTGGAGGGGGGAAACGGACGCGTCGGGTCTACACGGAGTGGATGTAGCTGTGGGCCTGGCCCGGATGTTGCTTCCCAGTGTCCCTCTGGGCCGACCTAACACAACCGGGTGGAGAGGTCCACTGGTCAAAGCCCGTCCGTGCAAAGTCAAAGGGCTAGATCCCGTGGTCAAACGTTACAGGGTTAGGCGGGACGGGGGCCCTGGGGGTGTAGCAATGCCACCGGAGCGTCGTACCGGGCCCTCATACATGCGGGGTGGTGTTGTGGCATGTCCGAAGAGGCGGCACGCGTCTCCGGGTTGTGGCCCCCCTCACGGACGACAATGAAACGGTAGTAGACGTTCTGCAGTAACGATGCAGCGTGAATATCATTAAATACTTGGAGCGCGATAAAATCATGAGTTTTTTACACAACGTGGGCACATGTGCTATAGGACTGATGGTATTTTTTCATAATTTTTTGTGATGGAGAAGTATTTGAACACTTCCCTCTACGCGGATTGCTCTTCGCACGTCTACGACTGTGGTCGGCGGCCTCCGGGGGCTAGCATACCGTCAAATCTTGCGTAGGCGGCCTCTCA
Source organism: Triticum dicoccoides (assembly GCF_002162155.2). Lineage (NCBI taxonomy): Eukaryota > Viridiplantae > Streptophyta > Magnoliopsida > Poales > Poaceae > Triticum > Triticum dicoccoides. The sequence goes on from NW_021268723.1 coordinate 1,775, forward strand.
CAAATCTGGAAGTGTTGAGGCGGTTGCAAACGCCTAGCACGCGTCTCCGTGGTGTGCCCCCCCCC
>NW_021268724.1:0-1101 GCF_002162155.2 Triticum dicoccoides
CTTCTGGATTGATTACCTTCTGAGAGATTGCATTGAGGAATGCACATAGCTTCACAATGGCTACTCGAACATTTTCCGGCAGGAGCCCCCTCAAAGCAATCGGAAGCAATTGCATCATAATCACGTGGCAGTCGTGAGACTTCAGGTTTTGGAACTTTTTCTCCGCCATGTTTATTATTCCCTTTATATTGGACGAGAATCCAGACGGGACCTTCATACTGCTCAGGCATTCAAAAAAGATGACCTTCTCTTCTTTGGTCAGAGCGTAGCTGGCACGACCTTGAAACCATTCCGGATGCCGGTCATCAGGGTCTTTCAAACGTTGTTGGTCCTGCCGTGCTTCCTTTGTATCATTTGTCTTCCCATACACGCCCAAGAAGCTTAGGAGGTTCACGCAAATATTCTTCGTAACGTGCATCACGTCGATTGCAGAGCGGACTTCTAGGACTTTCCAATATTCTAGCTCCCAGAATATAGATTTCTTCTTCCACATGGTTGCGTGCCCGTCAGCTCCCTTCGGAACTGATTGTCCGCCAGGACCCTTTCCAAAGATGACTTTCAAATCCTTGGCCATATCAAATACCTCAGCACCAGTGCGTTCCGCAGGCTTCGGCCGGTGATCTGCCTTGCCGTTGTAATGCTTGCCTTTCTTTCTTACTGGATGAATTTTCGGAAGAAATCGACGATGCCCAAGGTACACGTTCTTCTTACAATTTGGCAAATGTACACTTTCAGTCTCATGTAAGCAGTGCGTGCATGCATTGTATCCCTTATTTGACAGTCCCGAAAGGTTACTAAGAGCAGGCCAATCGTTGATGGTTACGAAAAGCAACGCTCGTAGGTTAAATTCCTCTTTTTTGTGCTCATCCCACACACGGACACCAGGTCTGCCCCACAGCTGTAAAAGTTCATCAACTAATGGCCTTAGGTACACATCGATGTCGTTGCCGGGTTGCTTCGGACCTTGGATGAGCACTGACATCATAATGAACTTCCGCTTCATGCACAACCAAGGAGGAAGGTTGTAGATGCATAGAGTCACGGGCCAGGTGCTATGGCTGGAGCTCTGCTCGCCAAAAGGATTCATGCCATCTGTACTTA
>NW_021268725.1:0-1261 GCF_002162155.2 Triticum dicoccoides
GCCGATTCTGGCCCGTTTCTTGGACTATTACTCTGTTTTTTGGTCCAGGCGTGATTTCCATGATTTAGGAACCCCGTGGTGCGTTTACGTGTCGGTCAATGACACTCACAATTTTGGCCAATTTCTGTCTGTTTTGTGTACTATTACTCACCGTTTTGGCGTCCCAGAGCGATTTCCATTATTTACAATCCCCGGGTGCGTTTGCGTTTTTGTCGTCAACACTCACAGTTTTGGCCAATTCTGACGCGATTCGTGGACTATTACTCATCATTTAGGGGTCCCGAAGCGACTCCATAGTGGTTTAACCCTAAGGTCCGTTTACGTGTCGGTCATCAACACTCGCAGTTTTGGCCGATTCTGGCCCGTTTCATGGACTATTACTCACCATTTTGGGGCCCCAAAGTGATTTTCACGGTTGTTTGACCCCATGGTGCACTTACGTGTCGATCATCAACAAGCGCATTTTGGGACGATTTTGGCCCATTTCTTGCATTATTACTTAGTTTTGGGGTCCCGGAGTGATTTCCACGATTGACGAACTCCAGGGTGCGTTCAAGTGTCGGTCATAAACACTCACAATTTTGGCCAATTCTCGTCCGTTTCGTGCACTATTACTCACGTTTCGGCGTCCCAGAGAGATTTCCACGATTGACAATCCCCGGAGTGCGTTTGCGTGTCTGTCGTCAACACTCACAGTTTTGGCCAATTCTTACGTGATTCGTGGGCTATTATTCACCATTTAGGGCTCCCAAAGCGATTTCCATAGTTGTTGAACCCCAAGGTGCGTTTAGGTGTCGGTCATCAACACTCACTGTTTTGGGGCCCCGGTGTGATTTCCACGATTAACGATCCCCGGGGTTCGTTTACATGTCGGTCATCAATACTAGTAGTTTTGGCCAATTCTGGCCCGTTTCGTGGACAATTACTCACTGTTTTGGGGCCCCGGAATTATTTCCACGATTAACGAACCCCCGGGTGCGCTTACGTGTCGGTTATGAACACTCACAGTTTGGCCAATTCTAACGCGTTTTGTGGACTTTTAGTCACCGTTTTCTGGGCCTGAAGTGATTTCCATAGTTGATGAACCCCAAGGCGCACTTACGTGTTAGTCATCAACACCCACAGTTTTGGCTGATTCTGGCCTGTTTCATGGACTATTACTCACTGTTTTGGGGCCCCGGAGTGATTTCCACGGTTAACGAACCGCAGGGTGCATTTACGTGTCGGTCATCAACACTCGCAGTTTTGGCCGATTCTGGCC
>NW_021268726.1:0-1153 GCF_002162155.2 Triticum dicoccoides
GCTACAACACATAGACGTGGTCGATCCTTGGGTGGTAGAGCACAAAACCTTTATTAAGAAGACGTACAATGACCGAGGCCAACAGAGGACGGACGGAGATATACTCAAAGAGCACAACTCATGTTTCACACGTTGGTTCAAGCAGAAGCTTCTGTCGTACCCTTTACATGAGGATTCTTCCGCGGAAGAACAACTCATATTCGCCTTGTCACAGGGCGCCGAGCACAACCTGATGACCTATGAGGCATACGATATCAACGGCTACACATTCTACACCGAGGCCAAGGACATGAAGAGCGATGGTTATCAGAACTCCGGGGTAACGATGGAATCCTACACCGGTAACGACAAGGACAGATACTACAGAAGGATCGAGGAGATCTGGGAGCTGAGCTACGCTGGAGAGAAGGTCCCGATGTTCCGTGTTAGATGGGCCAAGAACGTCATAAAAGAAGACCGGTATTTCACCACCATCTCGATCGCTATCCCACCTCGCCAGATCCGGTCCCCCTCGCCGCCGAGCACCCCTCCAGTCCACCGGCCGCCGCCGCCGACCCCCAGCACCCTCGATTCCCCTACTCAACCGCCGCCGCCGACCCCGCGCACCCCGCGCACCGTCTTATAAAAAAAATAAGTATCAAACAGCTTTTTAAATGCTACTGTCTTATAAAAAAATATTACTGTTATTATTTAAACAACTTTGAACATATTTAAACACAAATAAGTATGAAAGAGCTTTTTAAATGCTAAAAAAAATTTGTGGAGCCTGGGAGTCGAACCCAGGACCTCCTGGTGTGAGAACTGGCCGCTGACCAGTCGAGCTAGTAGAGGGGACTTGATGTGGATCAGTTCTGGTGGTACATAACCTGTTGGCTCGAGTTGAAATAAAAAAAAATACTAATGGCGCACCACGGTGAGGTGCGCCATTAGTATGGACATGCTAATGGCGCACCACGGTGAGGTGCGCCATTAGTATTGTGCCCGATCCCCCTTCCGTCTCCCCCTTCGCCCGATCCCCCCTTTCCCTCTCCCCCTCGCCAGTTCCCTCTCCCTCTCGATCCACCGCCGCCGCCGCCGCTGCCCTGACCCTCCCCCTCGCCCTCACCCTCACCCTCTCCCTCCCTCTCCCTCTCCTCGCCTTCCCTCTCCCTCG
>NW_021268727.1:0-1096 GCF_002162155.2 Triticum dicoccoides
GCCAAACCATCACGTCCGGCAGAGCAGATCTCACAGGATAGAGATCGCGCATATCCGAATATCCAGCTTGCACCGCCGGTGCGAACCGAGTCAAAGTGGCCCAGTGGTCAGCACGGGTATTGAAGAGCTCTAACCTTAAGGCCCGATTTTCACGGTCCTTATCCTCGAGCATCTCAGCAGTGGTGCGAGTCCGTGAATCCTCCTGAGTGGGGTCAGCATAGATAGCCTGGAGATACCCTTGTGCTCCCGGAAGTGATCCTGGCATATACCGGAAATCAGAGTCCCGAAATAAACCAGATCCGACTCGCATAATGGTCATCATAGAGTAGGCGGCGTCCTGCACAGCCATCTCAATAGTAACCCCGAGTCCATAGGAGCAGTGAAGAGGCTCGGTGGATCCAGGATAAGATGGAAATATCCTGACAGTGCAGAGATACTGGCTTTGATTAAAGTATCGGAATTGCTCTTCGACCGTGTACTCGGGATACCAACGGTATCTAGCCTCAGTCATTACCCTGACCAACTTGGCAGTATGGCCGGGTATATCTAGGCATCGAGTCAAGCGAACCACTTGATTGAGGTCGCGAGTGGCCATCTGAAAGCACAATCATAATGCAAAGGCATTAGAATTTCTAGCAAAATTTCGGCAGCATAACAGCTGTAAATGCTCAAGAAGGATTTTGAGACATTTGACAAAGGATTTCGTACACACTCAACATCATCATATCAAAGTTCTGAAACCATTCTAACAACATAATGTGGTAGTAGAACTGAACTAGGCTTGTATCCATCAAACTTATAAGGTACTACTGATTAGTAACACGTGATCCTAATAGAGAGAACAGATCCTAATTCCTTAACCCCCGGTAGAAGAATGGACTGACTCAGATCAGAATGTCATAAGATAGAGAAGTAAAAAGAGCCTTACGTTCCAACCCACAAACAATTCCCCTACATATAACTAAAGAATTTCTAGACTCAACATCGACCAGTTTGGCTTGAAGAACCTACAGGCAGTCCGGCTCTGATGCCAACGCTGTCAGGACCCCGACTCGATGTCACATCGATCTAGCCGGTAACACTTCATATCACTTTG
>NW_021268728.1:0-639 GCF_002162155.2 Triticum dicoccoides
CTATGGAAATCTCTTTGGGGCCCAAAAACGGTTAGTAGTAGTCCATAAACGGGTCAGAATCGATAAAAACCGCGAGTGTTGATGACCGAAACGTAAACGCACCCCAGGGTTCCTTAATCGTGGAAATCACTCCGGGACCCCAAAACAGTGAGTAATAGTCCATGAAACGGGCCAGAATCGGCCAAATCTGTGAGTGTTGATGACCTACACGTAAGCGCTCCTTGGGGTTCAACAACTATGGAAATTTGTTTGGGGCCCAAAAATGGTGAGTTATCCAAGAAACGGCTCAGAATCTGCCAAAACTGTGAGTGTTGATGACCGAAACATAAACGAACCCCAGGGTTCGTTAATCGTGTAAATCACTCCGGGACCCCAAAACAGTGAGTAATAGTCCAGGAAACGGGCCAGAATCGGCCAAAACTGTGAGTGTTGATGACCAACACGTAAGCGCACCTTGGGGTTCAACAACCATGGAAATCGCTTTGGGGCCCAAAACCGGTGAGTAATAGTCCATGAAACGGGTCAGAATCGGCCAAAACCGCGAGTGTTGATGACCGAATCGTAAACGCACCCCAGGGTTCGTTAATCGTGGAAACCTCTCCGGGACCCCAAAATAGTGAGTAATAGTCCATGAAATGG
>NW_021268728.1:1011-1757 GCF_002162155.2 Triticum dicoccoides
AACGCACCCCAGGGTTCGTAAATCGTGGAAATCACTCCGGGACCCCAAAACGGTGAGTAATAGTCCACGAAACATGCCAGAATCGGCCAAAACTATGAGTGTTGATGACCGACACCTAAGCGCACCTTGGGGTTCAACAACTATGAAACCGGTTTGGGGCCCCAAAATGGTGAGTAATAGTCCATGAAACGGGTCAGAATCGGCCAAAACCGCGAGTGTTGATGACCGAATCGTAAACGCACCCCAGGGTTCGTTAATCGTGGAAACCTCTCCGGGACCCCAAAATAGTGAGTAATAGTCCATGAAATGGGCCAGAATCGGCCAAATCTGTGAGTGTTGATGACCAACACATAAGCGCGCCTTAGGGTTCAACAACTATAGAAATTCATTTGGGGCCCAAAAACGGTGAGTAATAGTCCAGGAAACGGGTCTGAATCGGCCAAACCCGCTAGTGTTGATGACCAAAACATAAACGCACACCAGGGTTCGTTAATCGTGGAAATTATCTTCGGGGCCCCAAAACAGTGAGTAATAGTCCACGAAACGGGCCAGAATCGACCAAATCTGTAAGTGTTGATGACCGACACGTAAGCGCACCTTGGGGTTCAACAACTATGGAAATCACTTTAGGGCCCAAAAACGGTGAGTAATAGTCCACGAAACGGGTCAGAATGGGCCAAAACCGTGAGTGTTGATGACCGAAACGTAAACGCACCCCAGGATTCATTAATCGTGGAAATCACTCC
>NW_021268728.1:4212-5723 GCF_002162155.2 Triticum dicoccoides
CCAGGAAATGGGCCAGAATCGGCCAAAGCTGTGAGTGTTGATGACCAACACGTAAGCGCACCTTGGGGTTGAACAACTATGGAAATCGCTTTGGGGCCCAAAACCGGTGAGTAATAGTCCACGAAACGGGTCAGAATCGGCCAAAACCGTAAGTGTTGATTACCAAAACATAAACGCACCCCAGGGTTCGTTAATCGTGGAAATCACTCCGGGACCCCAAAACAGTGAGTAATAGTCCACGAAACGTGCCAGAATCGGCCAAAACTATGAGTGTTGATGACCGACACGTAAGCGCGCCTTGGGGTGCAACAACTATGAATCCGGTTTGGGGCCCCAAAACGGTGAGTAATAGTCCATGAAACGGGTCAGAATCGGCCAAAACCGCGAGTGTTGATGACCGAATCGTAAATGCACCCCAGGGTTCGTTAATCGTGGAAACCTCTCCGGGACCCCAAAATAGTGAGTAATAGTCCACGAAATGGGCCAGAATCGGCCAAATCTGTGAGTGTTGATGACCAACACATAAGAGCGCCTTAGGGTTCAACAACTATAGAAATTCATTTGGGGCCCAAAAACGGTGAGTAATAGTCCACGAAACGGGTCAGAATCGGCCAAACCTGCTAGTGTTGATGACCAAAAAATAAACGCACACCAGGGTTCGTTAATCGTGGAAATCATCTCCGGGACCCCAAAACAGTGAGTAATAGTCCAGGAAACGGGCCAGAATCGGCCAAAACTGTGAGTGCTTATGACCAACACGTAAGCGCACCTTGGGATTCAACAACTATGGAAATCGCTTTGGGGCCCAAAACCGGTGAGTAATATTCCGCGAAACGGGTCAGAATCGGCCAAAACCGTCATTGTTGATGACCGAAACGTAAACGCACCCCAGGGTTCGTTAATCGTGGAAATCACTCCGGGACCCCAAAACAGTGAGTAATAGTCCACGAAACGTGCCAGAATCGGCCAAAAATGTGAGTGTTGATGACCTATATGTAAGCGTGCCTTGGGGTTCAACAACTATGGAAATTTGTTTGGGGCCCAAAAATGGTGAGTAATAGTCCACGAAACGGCTCAGAATCTGCCAAAACCGCGAGTGTTGATGACCAAAACGTAAACGCACCCCGGGATTCGTTAATCCTGGAAATAACTCTGGGACCCCAAAACAGTGAGTAATAGTCCATGAAACAGGCCAGAATCGGCCAAAACTGTGAGTGTTTATGACCGACACGTAATCGCACCTTGGGGTTCAACAACTATGGAAATCTCTTTGGGGCCCCAAAACGGTGAGTAATAGTCCATAAAACTGGTCAGAATCGATAAAAACCGCGAGTGTTGATGACCGAAACGTAAACGCACCCCGAGATTCGTTAATCGTGGAAATCACTCCGGGATCCCCAAAACAGTGAGTAATAGTCCACGAAACGGGCCAGAATCGGCCAAATCTGTGAGCGTTGATGACCGACACGTAAGCGCACCGTGGGGTTCAACAACTATGGAAATCGCTTTAG
>NW_021268728.1:6367-19267 GCF_002162155.2 Triticum dicoccoides
CAAAACCGCGAGTGTTGATGACCGAAACGTAAACGCACCCCGGGATTCGTTAATCGTCGAAATCACTCCAGGACCCCAAAACAGTGAGTAATAGTCCATGAAACGGGTCAGAATCGGCCAAATCTATGAGTGTTTATGACCTACACGTAAGCGCACCTTGGGGTTCAACAACTATGAAACCGGTTTGGGGCCCCAAAACGGTGAGTAATAGTCCATGAAACGGGTCAGAATCGGCCAAAACCGCGAGTGTTGATGACCGTATCGTAAAGGTACCCCAGGGTTCGTTAATCGTGGAAACCTCTCCGAGACCCCATGTCACAGCCCCAGATCAGCCCTTGTTTGTTTTTGCTTTAGCATCCATGCATCATGTTAAATTTTATGAAACTTGAAATGGGGATTGCCTAAACCCTAGCACTAAAGCAAATCAAATAGGTTCAACTAAAAATATTTTTCAGTGAATCCAAATGGTTTTAAGAAAATGTTCATCATTTCTGGAAAAATGTTATAAACCATAACCAGAGGTGCTGCACATTTTCATGATATATTGGGCTCTGGATTTAAATCATACCTTATTTGCATTTGGGCATTTAAATTTTATATATTATATTAAATGTCCAAACATTCATGAACTGAAATTCTGGTTATTGGAAATAATCCAAATAATGACCACAAGCAGTCTCATGATTTTTGAAAGTGCATAGGTATTTTTAATAAAGCCCAACAGTTTACAGAAAATTAGAAAACTAAAACAAATAATAAAGAGAGGGAGAGAAGGCCACCAGGCCACCTACCTAACCTACCTGGCGGCCCAGCACTGTTGGCCCAGCCCAGCAGTCGCCCCCACCGTCTTCAACCTCCTGCCAGTAGGCAGGAGGGCGTGTGGTCGCCGCGCGTGGGCACGCGCGCGCCACCTCCTGCTTCCCCGGCCACCTCCTGCTTCCCCGGCCCCTCCTAGACGACGCCACGGAGCGCCACGCAGCCCCTGGCTCTCTCTCACTCTCCCTCGCCCCTTTTCCCCTTCTCTGCTCTTTTCCCCTCTCGCTCCCGAACGCCTCCGTCGCCGCCGCACACCGCCACCACGCTCACCAGCCGTCCCTTGAGCAACCGTCGTGCTCGTCGGCTCCGCCTCGTCGTCCGCGTCATCCCAGATGAGCCACGCATCCTCAGGCGCCCTGCAACGTCGCCGCCATCGTCGTCTTCTACCTTCGGCCGCCCGGATCTCCGGCGACCCTGTGCTGCCTCCGATGCTCCCCCGGCCTCGTCTCCGCCTCGAACGGATCCGCTGTGAGCCCCTGCTGCTTCTCCTATGCTCGCCCCCTCCGTTCTCGCCCCTAGCCCCATCTCCCACCGCGGCCGAGAGCATCTCGCCGCCGGCCATGGCATAGCCGTGGCCACAGCCGCGCAAGCTCACAACGGAGCTCGTCACCGTGCTCGGTGAACCCCCAGGAGCACGTAGCACTCTTCGGCTTCTCCTTTAGTGCGTCGTAGCATCGCCACCGTTCGCGCCCGAACTCCGGCCGCCGTGGAAGCGGACGCCGCCGTCGATCTAAGTCGTCTCCGGTGACCCCACTAGCACCAGACGACGCGGACGAGGCTCGGGGTTCCAACGGTGCCACCCGCGCCTCGAACCGTGGCCTGTGTTGCGATTCCGCGCATCGCCGCTGTCTCGGACCTCGCCGGCGGTTAGTCGCCGGCAGGTTTGACCGAGTTGACCAGGGTTTGACCCCCCTGGGTCATTAACATGTGGGCCCGAGGCCCTGCTAATTTAGTTTAGATGCTAATTAAATTTTAGCTAACCCACTGACTCGCTGACTGTGGGCCCCAGCCCTTCTAATTACTTTAGTTAGGAGTTAACTAAACCCTGGTTAGTGCTGAGTCAATGACAGGTGGACCCCACGGGTCAGGTTTGACCTGGGGCGCCCAGTTGACTCTGCTGACATCACAGTGACGTGGTGCTGACGCCATAAATCATTTTCTGGTTTTAAAATAATCCAGGAAATTCCAGAAAATGATATAAACTTCTAAAATTCATATAAAATCAACCGTAAGTCAGAATGAAATAATTTATATATGAAAAATTATCAGAAAAATTCAAGGAATCCATCTGTACCATTTTCATGCATGTTTGAACAATGTTTGTCCTCTGTTTTGGACAAAACAAATAAATGACATTTAAACTCTCACATATGGAGTTTGAATTTGGATCTTGTATTCAAACCAACCCCATTTAACTTGTTGCTAGATGCATTAGCTCAAAACACCAGCATGTTGCCATGTCATAGCATGCATCATATTGTGCACTGCATTGATCGTGTTTCTTCTGTGTTTGCCGGTGTTGTTCCCCCTCGATAGACGCTGTACCGATGATGTAATCGTTGACACTGATGAAGAACTATACTATCTTCAGAAGTGCCAGGCAAGCAAAACCCCATTGTTCATTCCGATACAATCCTACTCTCTCGCCCTGCTCTCTTTTACTACATTAGGACAACAACGAGTCATTTGTTACTTGCTGCGGTAGCTGAACCCCTTTATCCTCTGCATGACCTGTCATTGCCACAGTAAATAGATGAAACCCACTAGTATGAGTAGGAGTTGTTTGAGCCCTGTTGTGCCTACTCATTCATGTTTGTTTGTCATGCCTGCTACTGCTTAGAGTTGAGTCAGGTCTGATTCATCAGGAATGAATCAGAGGTGTGTGAACATGTCCTATTGTGTGTGAGCTAAGTGTGTGAACACGATTTGGTAAAGGTAGCGGTGAGAGGCCATGTAGGAGTACATGGTGGGTTGTCTCATTGAAGCCGTCCTTAGGAACTGAGTTCTGTGTTTGTGATCCATGATTCAGCTAATACCACGCATTGGGCCCGAAACCAATGGACCCTCTCGGCTTCTTGATCACCCTTGTCCTATGTCCAGGAGTTGCAAGTAGTTTCTGGTGTTTGTAGTATGCTGGAGGCCGTGGGCAGCACTGACCGGAGGGGTGGGCTGTGATGCGGTAGGCACATGGCACGGTGTACCGGGCGCCAGTTTGGTGTCTCGGGAACCCTGTTCACATGGTTTGGGGTTGTAAGCGAAACTCCGGCCGGATCTCCTCATGGATGGAACCCGAATAGGCGATAAACCTGGACTAGAGACCTGAGTGTTTAGGTAGGCCGTGGCCGACACCCACGTTGGGCTTTCGCTTGAAGGTTGCTGAGTACATGTCGTGTAAACGGCGGTAAGTGGTGAGAGCGTGTGTGAAGAAGTACACCCCTGCAGGGTTAACATCATCTATTCGAATAGCCGTGTCCGCGGAAAAGGACTTCTGGGTTGCTTATATCAGTTCATATACAAGTGAAAGTGGATACTTTAAAATGCGCAAGATAAGCGTGAGTGCTATGGATAGCGTTCTCGTAGGGAGACGGGAGCAGATCCATAGTGGTGTATTGATATGGTGAATATGTGGACTCGTGTGCGCCACCTCAAAAGAGTTACTTGCAGTCGTAGTTCAGGATAGCCACCGAGTCAAAGCTGGCTTGCTGCAGTTAAAACCCCACCATCCCTATGTTGATAATGATGCATATGTAGTTAGTTCTGATGTAAGTCTTGCTGGGTACATGTGTACTCACGTTTGCCTATTTTATGTTTTTGCAGAGAGACTTCGGTCTCGCTAGTAGTTCCGCGTGGACTTCGATGTTTAGCTTGATACCTCCGCTACGATCTTGTGCCCTCGGCAGGATCTGGTAGATAGTCCGGCTTCTCAGCCTTTTTCATTTATAGATGTCTGTACTCAGACATGATAGCTTTCGCTTGTGCTTTGATTTGTATGCTCTGAATTTCGGGTCATGAGACCCCTGTTTGTAATATCTCGCTCCTCGGAGCCTAATGAATAAATACTTGAGTTGTAGAGTCATGTTGTGATGCCATGTTTCATTTGCACATATCGAGCATATTGTGTGTGTATTATTGAAATGCTTGGTATGTGTGGGATCTGACTATCTAGTTGTTTATTCTTAGTAGCCTCTCTTACCGGGAAATGTCTCCTAGTGTTTCCACTGAGCCTTGGTAGCCCGCTACTGCTCCGGAACTCTTAGGCTGGCCGGCATGTGTCGTTCTTCGTTCCTGTGTCTGTCCCTTCGGGAAAATGTCGCGCATTGAGTACCGGAGCCCTGTTAGCCCGCTACAGCCCGGTTTACCGGAGTCCTGCTAGCCCAGTGCTACAGCCCGGACCCACTTCCTGATGACCGACACGTTCGATGCTGGGTCATGGATGCCTGTCCCTGTAAGTCTGTGCCACTTTGGGTTTACGACTAGTCATGTCAGCCCGGGCTCCTTATCATATGGATGCTAGCGACATCATCATATACGTGAGCCAAAAGGCGCAAACGGTCCCGGGCAAAGGTAAGGCGACACCCGTGGAATACCGTGCGTGAGGCCGCAAGGTTATATGAGGTGTTACAGGCTAGATCGATGTGACATTGAGTCGGGGTCCTGACAGCGTTTGTATCAGAGCTTGACTGCCTGTAGGATTACCAAGCCAAACTGGTCGAAGTTGAGTCTAGAAATTCTTTAGTTATATAAGGGAATTGATTGTGGGATGGAACGTAAGGCTCTTTTTACTTCTTATACCTTATGCCCTTCTGATCCGAGTCATCTTATCTTTCCTACGGGGTTAAGAAACTAGGCTTTCTCTTATTTCTATCAGGATCACGTGTTACTAATCCGTAGACTTATAAGATTGTTGGATTCAAGTCTCAGTTTAGTTTCTACTACTTCCGTACGTTAACTGTTGATCTCGAAACCTTGATATTATGCTTCCAAGTGGTTATGCCACCATTTTTGTGAATGTCTCAAATCTTTTCTGAGCATTTACAGCCGTTATGTTGTCCGAGTCATCCCAGGTTTCTAAACAGTCTGATGCATTTGCAAATTCCTTCCTCCCGCTCCTGATGTCCTTTTGGGCCAGATTAAGCACACTAATCAGTGAGTTGAGGTACTTTATTGCCTCGACGTATATGTTGGAGTTATTATTATGACCCTAGGTACCTAGAGTATCACCTAGTAATCCAGCCATGCTTTGTGTTCAAGTGTGATGATTCTGGCCATCATTCTCGAAAGCATCCCGTGATGCCACCTAGTTAGTAGGCATTCTACTCCTGGGTTTTGAACCCAAGATTCACCTTACCTCATGTTGATAGTGTTTGCTAGTTCCTTTAGGAAATTAGTAACCTTTGCATTAGTTCTCGAGGTCCATGGTATTTTCCTTCTTCCAAATACTATGAACCACTTATGGCGATAGTTTGTTGGATCAAAAGATCATAACAGGAGTGCTCTCGATGGGTTCTCTATTCTATATTGCGACTCTGCCAGTTCAACTTTTCTGCATGGGTCGGAAGAAATTTGTTGAACTTGGTTCGACATACTAATCTATGCATCCACAACTCAGAAAATGTTATGTTCCTTTGAGTTGTCCCCCTTTAGTTGTATACTGACCTTCGTCTATCAATTGATAGTCAGGAGTAATTGTGCATCCGTGTTATCGATGCTTATTATTCTTGTGGTCTGTTAAGCCACTCTATTTCAGAATGACTAGGAGAAACAAACTCCAGTACCTCATCCATATCCAGGATTGGGTCAAAGTAATTGTTCTTCGCAGATCAAATTGCTAATCTTGCTTTTGCTCTGTTCTACCTTGGAGTATTACCATCTTTATATCAAGAATGTCATGGGAATTGCACACCATCCTATGAACTCTTGGTACAGTGATACCTCTTGCCATCATTGTTCATTCCTCGGTTTCCGTGTTTTTGTAACCGAAATGCCGACAAGTGAATCGTGGTGTGTGAAATCAATACTGCTAGCAACTCCGTTGCTTGGTAGTTAAATGGACAATAACCTCATTCTTAGCGTGTTGGTTACTGAATCATCACCCTAAGGTTGATCGTGCTACCTAGTCCTTATTTCCGGTGCACCCCTCGATCAACGAGTTAGGATTGTGCCGATCCCTTGTTCTTGTGATCATATCGTCCTGTCATGGAAAGCAAGATTGTTCTCGAGCTTAGTAACATACCGGTGGTTCGTGATTTTCCGAATTCCTTCTCGGAAGTATCACCAGGTTGTCCCCTGACTGTTATGTTGAGCTCGTGAGCAAGTTGGTTTTCCAATAAACCACTTTTTCTCCAAGAATCTGTGTTGGATACCCCTGAGCTAGTCTGTTAAGCCAAACAACAACTTGGAGAGCTGGAAGATAAAAGTTTACCTGACTTAGTTCATTTCAAAGGGATATCCTTTGTATGTGTGTGTTGAAGAAAGTTGATATTTCATCGACTGACCCTCGTGATCAGTTAATGGACCTATCATCTTGTCCAACCTTTGATTTGGGTGTGGGCTATCCTCAAATCAAGTCAGAACCAACGATGTTCATAATGTTGTCTTACTCATGGTTTTTCCTCGAGCATACACCATTATATTCTTTGGTCTGACCAATGCTATCACCGTGTTCACTTAACTATGGAATTCCTTTTAATAGGAAACCCGGATGAATTGTTGTTGAGCCCATTGACAACATCCTTATCTCCTCCATGATTTTGTTGAACATTAAGCTAGTGTTGGAAACTTTTGACAGCATTTCTTCATGCTAGTTCATGAAGTATATGTTCGGATGAAAGGAGTGACTTCCTCTAATTCATGTGCACTTGGAGAAAGTTGCCGCCGTGGATTCGAGAAAGACAATGTTGCTTCCTCTGGAATCATCCCAAGTCAGTCATGCATACGTGCGAAGTATTCTGTGGTCTGGAGACTTGCAACCTTCATTCCATATGTGTCCCGAGCACACCAAGCCACCGATTGATTTGTTCAAGGAGAAGAAGTTCCTTCTTAAGAGCATGCCTTATGCAAGGACTTCGATATCCTTGTTGATGGTTCCCCCACCTGAACTCGGTAGTGTTTTATTATAAGACTACTTTGTGGTCATGCTTGTCTTGGACAACATGTTCACATGTTGTAGCAGAATCGGCTCATGTTTTGGAGCTTACTTCCATAGTTTACTCCCCGAGAATCTCGCAACGTTATCTCGTCGATTTGTGTTGCAAACTTTCATTTTACTTTCTAGACTCGATGAGTCTAGAATATTCTGACACCAACCGGATCTGAATCTCAGGCAGATATGATGGTTGGAATGTTTTCCAATGATTATAATATTGGTCACTCTGTAACCGGTAAAGTGGATGTCATGGCAAACACACCCCACCGGAAGACCTATTATTGTAGTATCTTGATTGAAGAAGTTGGCCACCTCCCCATAAGGACTTCGTAGGATTTATTCCTTAGATGTTCCTTATGGATTTTCTTTTGTGCTCCCGAAGTCCGACCTCTTACTTGATGTTCTGGGTACCAAATCTTTTTAATTAATGGGTTGCACTAGCACATCAAGGAGAACATTAGAAGCGGAGTGCTAAATGTCTCTCGGTCGATCATCCAGATTTTGATCCCTTGGCCTCGCTAAGGTGAAATCTGAGAAGGTGTTATCTTTCTTTGCATCTGCATCGTCCATCGTTGCTCATCATGGTAGTATGTTGTGTTGCCAGGATCCTTGACACGGATGTTGGTAAAACCTTGATGATTATGGAAATGCTCAAGTTCTTGAGAGCACGCGCAAGTGCTAGGTTTGATCGTCGGCATTAACTGCATAGTGCTCTCAGTTTCCTCAGCAATTCTATGACCCTTTCAAACAGTGGATTCACTCTCTATTGTTGGGTTCTTCCCCAATTACCAGAATCATTCCCAGCATTTGCATTTTGTTCCCAGCTTGCACCGCCAATGTGCCATTCTACCATGGGTCTCTTCCATTTCCGGTGATAAGCAAAAATCATCCATTGCGTTGTCTTCAACAAGGTAGTCCACATCATCCATTCTAGTCCGGGTATACCATTCCTTTGCACTCCGCCAAACGATCGTTGTGAATTGCCTTAGGCTGGTATGAAGAGTTTCAATGATCTCTGAATCAAAAGTAATTCTTTTGCCACTTAGGGGAATAGCTCTTTGCGTCACCTTTCCTAAGGTGTCCCGTTATGGAGTCATGGCAATCATCTCCTTGTTACTTTGAAACCATCCACCATTTTACTTAAGCGTGGAATGGTTGCCTACCAATTTGAACCTTCGTCATCCATTTCTTTACCATCATTCCTAATGTGTGTTTGGTGTCTCAACTCAAGAGTTGTTCTTACGTCTCTCCATGAACTGATCTTGAGTTGCTCGATCTTCAAAGACGAGTAAATTCTGTAGGGTTTTCCCCTTCTTTCTGTTGTCGTGTCGAGTGAAGATCTCGAAAGAAAAGACGTCAAGACCAAGATGATGGAATGGATCACCATCTCCGAGAAGGGCAATTGGATCATGAAGATTGTGATAGTTTTGTGACTCCCCTTTTCCTCTTACCTGACGTCTTGAATCTCGGGGCGAGATTCTTGTTTAGTGGGGGTGAGCTGTCACAGCCCCAGATCAGCCCTTGTTTGTTTTTGCTTTAGCATCCATGCATCATGTTAAATTTTATGAAACTTGAAATGGGGATTGCCTAAACCCTAGCACTAAAGCAAATCAAATAGGTTCAACTAAAAATATTTTTCAGTGAATCCAAATGGCTTTAAGAAAATGTTTATCATTTCTGGAAAAATGTTATAAACCATAACCAGAGGTGCTGCACATTTTCATGATATATTGGGCTCTGGATTTAAATCATACCTTATTTGCATTTGGG
This sequence comes from Triticum dicoccoides, assembly GCF_002162155.2. Lineage (NCBI taxonomy): Eukaryota > Viridiplantae > Streptophyta > Magnoliopsida > Poales > Poaceae > Triticum > Triticum dicoccoides. Next base: position 15,099 of record NW_021268728.1, read on the forward strand.
CATTTAAATTTTATATATTATATTAAATGTCCAAACATTCATGAACTGAAATTCTGGTTATTGGAAATAATCCAAATAATGACCACAAGCAGTCTCATGATTTTTGAAAGTGCATAGGTATTTTTAATAAAGCCCAACAGTTTATAGAAAATTAGAAAACTAAAACAAATAATAAAGAGAGGGAGAGAAGGCCACCAGGCCACCTACCTAACCTACCTGGTGGCCCAGCTGCGGCCCAGCACTGTTGGCCCAGCCCAGCAGTCGCCCCCACCGTCTTCAACCTCCTGCCAGTAGGCAGGAGGGCGTGTGGTCGCCGCGTGTGGGCACGTGCGCGCCACCTCCTGCTTCCCCGGCCACCTCCTGCTTCCCCGGCACCTCCTAGACGACGCCACGGAGCGCCACGCAGCCCCTGGCTCTCTCTCACTCTCCCCCGACCCTTTTCCCCTTCTCTGCTCTTTTCCCCTCTCGCTCCCGAACGCCTCCGTCGCCGCCGCACACTGCCACCGCGCTCACCGGCCGTCCCTTGAGCAACCGTCGTGCTCGTCGGCTCCGCCTCGTCGTCCGCGTCATCCCAGATGAGCCACGCATCCTCAGGCGCCCTGCAACGTCGCCGCCATCGTCGTCTTCTACCTTCGGCCGCCCGGATCTCCGGCGACCCTGTGCTGCCTCCGACGCTCCCCCGGCCTCGTCTCCGCCTCGAACGGATCCGCTGTGAGCCCCTGCTGCTTCTCCCGTGCTCGCCCCCTCCGTTCTCGCCCCCTAGCCCCATCTCCCACCGCGGCTGAGAGCATCTCGCCGCCAGCCATGGCATAGCCATGGCCACAGCCGCGCAAGCTTGCAACGGAGCTCGTCACTGTGCTGGGTGAACCCCCAGGAGCACGTAGCACTCTTCGGCTTCTCCTTTAGTGCGCCGTAGCATCGCCACCGTTCGCGCCCGAACTCCGGCCGCCGCGGAAGCGGACGCCACCGTCGATCTAAGTCGTCTCCGGCGACCCCACTAGCACCAGACGACGCGGACGAGGCTCGGGGTTCCAACGGTGCCACCCGCGCCTCGAACCGTGGCCTGTGCTGCGATTCCGCGCATCGCCGCCGTCTTGGACCTCGCCGGCGGTTAGTCGCCGGCAGGTTTGACCGAGTTGACCAGGGTTTGACCCCCCTGGGTCATTAACATGTGGGCCCGAGGCCCTGCTAATTTAGTTGATATGCTAATTAAATTTTAGCTAACCCACTGACTCGCTGACTGTGGGCCCCAGCCCTTCTAATTACTTTAGTTAAGAGTTAACTAAACCCTGGTTAGTGCTGAGTCAATGACAGGTGGACCCCACGGGTCAGGTTTGACCTGGGGCGCCCAGTTGACTCTACTGACATCACAGTGACGTCGTGCTGACGCCATAAATCATTTTCTGGTTTTAAAATAATCCAGGAAATTCCAGAAAATGATATAAACTTCTAAAATTCATATAAAATCAACCGTAAGTCAGAATGAAATAATTTACATATGAAAGATTATCAGAAAAATTCAAGGAATCCATCTGTACCATTTTCATGCATGTTTGAACAATGTTTGTCCTCTGTTTTGGACAAAACAAATAAATGACATTTAAACTCTCACATATGGAGTTTGAATTTGGATCTTGTATTCAAACCAACCCCATTTAACTTGTTGCTAGATGCATTAGCTCAAAACACCAGCATGTTGCCATGTCATAGCATGCATCATATGGTGCACTGCATTGATCGTGTTTCTTCTGTGTTTGCCGGTGTTGTTCCCCCTCGATAGACGCTGTACCGATGATGTAATCGTTGACACTGATGAAGAACTATACTATCTTCAGAAGTGCCAGGCAAGCAAAACCCCTTTGTTCATTCCGATACAATCCTACTCTCTCGCCCTGCTCTCTTTTACTGCATTAGGACAACAACGAGTCATTTGTTACTTGTTGCGGTAGCTGAACCCCTTTATCCTCTGCATGACCTGTCATTGCCACAGTAAATAGATGAAACCCACTAGTATGAGTAGGAGTTGTTTGAGCCCTGTTGTGCCTACTCATTCATGTTTGTTTGTCATGCCTGCTACTGCTTAGAGTTGAGTCAGGTCTGATTCATCGGGAATGAATCAGAGGTGTGTGAACATGTCCTACTGTGTGTGAGCTAAGTGTGTGAACACGATTTGGTAAAGGTAGCGGTGAGAGGCCATGTAGGAGTACATGGTGGGTTGTCTCATTGAAGCCGTCCTTAGGAACTGAGTTCTGTGTTTGTGATCCATGATTCAGCTACTACCACACATTGGGCCCGAAACCAATGGACCCTCTCGGCTTCTTGATCACCCTTGTCCTCTGTCCAGGAGTTGCAAGTAGTTTCTGGTGTTTGTAGTATGCTGGAGGCCGTGGGTAGCGCTGACCGGAGGGGTGGGCTGTGATGCGGTAGGCACGTGGCACGGTGTACCGGGCGCCCGTTTGGTGTCTCGGGAACCCTGTTCACATCGTTTGGGGCTGTGAGCGAAACTCCGGCCGGATCTCCTCATGGATGGAACACGAATAGGCGATAAACCTGTACTAGAGACCTGAGTGTTTAGGTAGGCCGTGGCCGACACCCACGTTGGGCTTTTGCTTGAAGGTTGCCGAGTACATGTCGTGTAAACGGCGGTAAGTGGAGAGAGCGTGTGTGAAGAAGTACACCCCTGCAGGGTTAACATCATCTATTCGAATAGCCGTGTCCGCGGAAAAGGACTTCTGGGTTGCTTATATCAGTTCATAGACAAGTGAAAGTGGATACTTTAAAATGCGCAAGATAAGCGTGAGTGCTATGGATGGCGTTCTCGTAGGGAGACGGGAGCGGATCCATAGTGGTGTATTGATATGGTGAATATGTGGACTCGTGTGCGCCACCTCAAAAGAGTTACTTGCAGTCGTAGTTCAGGATAGCCACCGAGTCAAAGCTGGCTTGCTGCAGTTAAACCCCCACCATCCCTATGTTGATAATGATGCGTATGTAGTTAGTTCTGATTTAAGTCTTGCTGGGTACATGTGTACTCACGTTTGCCTATTTTATGTTTTTGCAGAGAGACTTCGGTCTCGCTAGTAGTTCCGCGTGGACTTCGATGTTTAGCTTGATACCTCAGCTACGATCTTGTGCCCTCGGCAGGATCTGGTAGATAGTCCGGCTTCTCAGCCTTTTTCATTTATAGATGGCTGTACTCAGACATGATAGCTTCCGCTTGTGCTTTGATTTGTATGCTCTGAATGTCGGGTCATGAGACCCCTGTTTGTAATATCTCGCTCCTCGGAGCCTAATGAATAAATACTTGAGTTGTAGAGTCATGTTGTGATGCCATGTTGTATTTGCACATATCGAGCATATTGTGTGTATGTTATTGAAATGCTTGGTATGTGTGGGATCTGACTATCTAGTTGTTTATTCTTAGTAGCCTCTCTTACCGGGAAATGTCTCCTAGTGTTTCCACTGAGCCTTGGTAGCCCGCTACTGCTCCGGAACACTTAGGCTGGCCGGCATGTGTCCTTCTTCGTTCCTGTGTCTGTCCCTTCGGGGAAATGTCACGCATTGAGTACCGGAGCCCAGTTATCCCGCTACAGCCCGGTTTACCGGTGTCCTGCTAGCCCAGTGCTACAACCCGGACCCATTTGCTGATGACCGACACGTTCGATGCTGGGTCATGGATGCCTGTCCCTGTAAGTCTGTGCCACTTTGGGTTTACGACTAGTCATGTCAGCCTGGGCTCCTTATCATCATATACGTGAGCCAAAAGGCGCAAACGGTCCCGGGCAAAGGTAAGGCGACACCCGTGGAATAACGTGCGTGAGGCCGCAAGGTGATATGAGGCGTTACAGGCTCGATCGATGTGACATTGAGTCAGGGTCCTGACACCCCAAAACAGTGAGTAATAGTCCACGAAACGTGCCAGAATCGGCCAAATCTGTGAGTGTTGATGACCTACACGTAAGCGCGCCTTGGGGTTCAACAACTACGGAAATTTGTTTGGGGCCCCGAAACGGTGAGTAATAGTCCATAAGACGGGCCAGAATCGATAAAAACCGCGAGTGTTGATGACCGAAACGTAAACGCACCCCAGGGTTCGTAATCGTGGAAATCACTCCAGGACCCCAAAACAGTGAGTAATAGTCCACGAAACGGCCAGAATCGGCCAAATC
>NW_021268728.1:19933-21092 GCF_002162155.2 Triticum dicoccoides
GGCCAAAACTATGAGTGTTGATGACCGACACGTAAGCGCACCTTGGGGTTCAACAACTATGAAACCGGTTTGGGGCCCCAAAACGGTGAGTAATAGTCCATGAAACGGGTCAGAATCGGCCAAAACCGCGAGTGTTGATGACCGTATCGTAAAGGCACCCCAGGGATCGTTAATCGTGCAAACCTCTCCGAGACCCCAAAACAGTGAGTAATAGTCCACGAAACGTGCCAGAATCGGCCAAATCTGTGAGTGTTGATGACGTACACGTAAGCGCGCCTTGGGATTCAACAACTATGGAAATTTGTTTGGGGCCCCGAAACGGTGAGTAATAGTCCATAAAACGGGTCAGAATCGATAAAAACCGCGAGTGTTGATGACCGAAACGTAAATGCACCCCAGGGTTCGTAATCGTGGAAATCACTCCAGGACCCCAAAACAGTGAGTAATAGTCCACGAAACGGGCCACAATCGGCCAAATCTGTGAGTGTTGATGACCGAATTGTAAACGCACCCCAGGGTTCGTTAATCGTGGAAACCTCTCCGGGACCCCAAAACAGTGAGTAATAGTCCATGAAATGGGCCAGAATCGGCCAAATCTGTGAGTATTGATGACCAACACATAAGCGTGCCTTGGGGTTCAACAACTGTAGAAATTCGTTTGGGGCCCAAAAACGGTGAGTAATAGTCCACAAAACGGGTCAGAATTGGCCAAAACCGCTAGTGTTGATGACCAAAACATGTACGCACACCAGGGTTCGTTAATCATGGAAATCACTCTGGGACCCCGAAACAGTGAGTAATAGTCCATGAAACGGGCCAGAATCGGCCAAAGCTGTGAGTGTTGATGACCGACACGTAAGCGTACCTTGGGGTTCAACAACTATGGAAATCAATTTAGGGCCCAAAAACGGTGAGAAATAGTCCATAAAATGGGTCAGAATAGATAAAAACCGCGAGTGTTGATGACTGAAACGTAAACGCACCCCAGGGTTCGTTAATCGTGGAAATCACTCCGGGACCCCAAAACAGTGAGTCCACGAAACGGGCCAGAATCGGCCAAATATGTCAGTGTTGATGACCTACACGTAAGCGCGCCTTGGGGTTCAACAACTATGGAACGCTATTTGGGGCCCAAAAATGGTGAGTATTAGTCCACGAA
>NW_021268728.1:23838-24356 GCF_002162155.2 Triticum dicoccoides
GAAACGTAAACGCACCCCAGGGTTCGTTAATCGTGGAAATCACTCCAGGACCCCAAAACAGTGAGTAATAGTCCACGAAACGTGCCAGAATCGGCCAAAACTGTGAGTGTTGATGACCGACACGTAAGCGCACCTTGGGGTTCAACAACTATGAAACCGGTTTGGGGCCCCAAAACGGTGAGTAATAGTCCATGAAACGGGACAGAATCGGCCAAAACCGCGAGTGTTGATGACCGAATCGTAAACGCACCCCAGGGTTCGTTAATCGTGGAAACCTCTCTGGGACCCCAAAAAAGTGAGTAATAGTCCACGAAATGGGCCAGAATCGGCCAAATCTGTGACTGTTGATGACCAACACATAAGCGCGCCTTGGGGTTCAACAACTATAGAAATTCATTTGGGGCCCAAAAACGGTGAGTAATAGTCCACGAAACGGGTCAGAATCGGCCAAAACCGCCAGTGTTGATGACCAAAACATAAACGCACACCAGGGTTCGTTAATCGTGAAAATCACTCCG
>NW_021268728.1:25145-26273 GCF_002162155.2 Triticum dicoccoides
AATAGTCCATGAAACGGGCCAGAATCGGCCAAAACTGTGAGTGTTGATGACCGACACGTAATCGCACCTTGGGGTTCAACAACTATGGAAATCGCATTGGGGCCCCAAAACGGTGAGTAATAGTCCATAAAACGGGTCAGAATCGATAAAAACCGCGAGTGTTGATGACCGTAACGTAAACGCACTCCAGGGTTCGTTAATCGTGGAAATCACTCCGGGACCCCAAAACAGTGAGTAATAGTCCATGAAACGGGCCAGAATCGGCCAAATACGTGAGTGTTGATGACCTACACGTAAGTGCGCCTTGGGGTCCAACAACTATGGAAATTTGTTTGGGTCCCAAAAATGGTGAGTAATAGTCCACGAAACGGCTCAGAATCTACAAAAACCGCGAGTGTTGATGACTGAAACGTAAACGCAGCCCAGGGTTCGTTAATCGTGTAAATCACTCCGGGACCCCAAAACAGTGAGTAATAGTCCATGAAACGGGCCAGAATCGGCCAAAACTGTGAGTGTTGATGACCGACACGTAATCGAACCTTGGGGTTCAACAACTATGGAAATCTCTTTGGGGCCCCAAAGCGGTGAGTAATAGTCCATCAACGGGTCAGAATCGATAAAAACCGCGAGAGTTGATGACCAAAACGTGAACGCACCCCAGGGTTCGTTAATCGTGGAATCACTCCGGGACCCCAAAACAGTGAGTAATAGTCCACGAAACGGGCCAGAATCGGCCAAATCTGTGATTGTTGATGACCTACACGTAAGCGCGCCTTGGGGTTCAACAACTATGGAAATTTGTTTGGGGCCCAAAAATGGTGAGTAATTGTCCACGAAACGGCTCAGAATCTGCCAAAACCGTGAGTGTTGATGACCAAAACGTAAACGCACCCCAGGGTTCGTTAATCGTGTAAATCACTCCGGGACCCCAAAACAGTGAGTAATACTCCAGGAAACGGGCCAGAATCGGCCAAAACTGTGAATGTTGATAACCAACACGTAAGCGCACCTTGGGGTTCAACAACTATGGAAATCGCTTTGGGGCCCAAAACCGGTGAGTAATAGTCCATAAAACGGGTCAGGATCGATAAAAACCACGAGTGTTGATGACCGTAACGTAAACGCACT
>NW_021268728.1:26283-27160 GCF_002162155.2 Triticum dicoccoides
CAAAAATGGTGAGTAATAGTCCATGAAACGGCTCAGAATCTGCAAAAACCGCGAGTGTTGATGACCGAAATGTAAGCGCACCTTGGGGTTCAACAACTATGGAAATCGCTTTGGGGCCCCAAAACGGTGAGTAATAGTCCATAAAACGGGTGAGAATCGATAAAAACCGCGAGTGTTGATGACCGAAACATAAACGCACCCCAGGGTTCGTTAATCGTGGAAATCACTCCGGGACCCCAAAACAGTGAGTAATAGTCCACGAAACGTGCCAGAATCGGCCAAAACTATGAGTGTTGATGATCGACACGTAAGCGCACCTTGGGGTTCAACAACTATGGAAATCGTTTTGGGGCCCCAAAACAGTGAGTAATAGTCCATAAAACGGGTCAGAATCGATAAAAACCGCGAGTGTTGATGACCGTAATGTAAACGCACTCCAGGTTCATTAATCGTGTAAATCACTCCGGGACCCCAAAACAGTGAGTAATAGTCCAGGAAACGGGCTAGAATCGGCCAAAACTGTGAGTGTTGATGACCAACACGTAAGCGCACCTTGGGGTTCAACAACTATGGAAATCGCTTTGCGGCCCAAAACCGGTGAGTAATAGTCCACGAAACGGGTCAGAATCGGCCAAAACCGTAAGTGTTGATGACCGAAACGTAAATGCACCCCAGGGTTCGTTAATCATGGAAATCACTCCGGGACCCCAAAACAGTGAGTAATAGTCCATGAAACGTGCCAGAATCAGCCAAAACTATGAGTGTTGATGACCGACACATAAGCACACCTTGGGGTTCAACAACTATGGAAATCGCTTTGGGGCCCCAAAACGGTGAGTAATAGTCCATACAACGGGTCAGAATCGATAAAAACCGC
>NW_021268728.1:31607-33227 GCF_002162155.2 Triticum dicoccoides
TCCAGGAAACGGGCTAGAATCGGCCAAAACTGTGAGTGTTGATGACCAACACGTAAGCGCACCTTGGGGTTCAACAACTATGGAAATCGCTTTGCGGCCCAAAACCGGTGAGTAATAGCCCACGAAACGGGTCAGAATCGGCCAAAACCGTAAGTGTTGATGACCGAAACGTAAACGCACCCCAGGGTTCGTTAATCATGGAAATCACTCCGGGACCCCAAAACAGTGAGTAATAGTCCATGAAACGTGCCAGAATCAGCCAAAACTATGAGTGTTGATGACCGACACATAAGCGCACCTTGGGGTTCAACAACTATGGAAATCGCTTTGGGGCCCCAAAACGGTGAGTAATAGTCCATACAACGGGTCAGAATCGATAAAAACCGCGAGTGTTGATGACCATAACGTAAACGCACTACAGGGTTCGTTAATCGTGGAAATCACTCCGGGACCCCAAAACAGTGAGTAATAGTCCACGAAACATGCCAGAATCGCCAAATATGTGAGTGTTGATGACCTACACGTAAGTGCGCCTTGGGGTTCAACAACCATGGAAATTTGTTTGGGGCCCAAAAATGGTGAGTAATAGTCCACGAAACGGCTCAGAATCTGCAAAAACCGCGAGTGTTGATGACCGAAATGTAAGCGCACCTTGGGGTTCAACAACTATGGAAATCTCTTTGGGGCCCCAAAACGGTGAGTAATAGTCCATAAAACGGGTCAGAATCGATAAAAACCGCGAGTGTTGATGACCGAAACATACACGCACCCCAGGGTTCGTTAGTCGTGGAAATCACTCCGGGACCCCAAAACAGTGAGTAATAGTCCACGAAACGTGCCAGAATCGGCCAAAACTATGAGTGTTGATGACCGACACGTAAGCGTACCTTGGGGTTCAACAACTATGTAAATCGCTTTGGGGCCCCAAAACGGTGAGTAATAGTCCATAAAACGGGTCAGAATCGATAAAAACCGCGAGTGTTGATGACCGTAATGTAAACGCACTCCAGGGTTCGTTAATCGTGGAAATCACTCCGGGACCCCAAAACAGTGAGTAATAGTCCATGAAACGTGCCAGAATCGGCCAAATATGTGAGTGTTGATGACCTACACGTAAGCGTGCCTTGGGGTTCAACAACTATGGAAATTTGTTTGGGGCCCAAAAATGGTGAGTAATAGTCCACGAAATGGCTCAGAGTCTGCCAAAACAGCGAGTGTTGATGACTGAAACATAAACGCACCCAGGGTTCATTAATCGTGTAAATCACTCCGGGACCCCAAAACAGTGAGTAATAGTCCAGGAAACGGGCTAGAATCGGCCAAAACTGTGAGTGTTGATGACCAACACGTAAGCGCACCTTGGGGTTCAACAACTATGGAAATCGCTTTGCGGCCCAAAACCGGTGAGTAATAGTCCACGAAACGGGTCAGAATCGGCCAAAACCGTAAGTGTTGATGACCGAAATGTAAACGCACCCCAGGGTTCGTTAATCATGGAAATCACTCCGGGACCCCAAAACAGTGAGTAATAGTCCATGAAACGTGCCAGAATCAGCCAAAACTATGAGTGTTGATGACCGACACATAAGCGCACCTTGGGGTTCAACAACTATGGAAATC
>NW_021268728.1:34797-35847 GCF_002162155.2 Triticum dicoccoides
CTTTGGGGCCCCAAAACGGTGAGTAATAGTCCATAAAACGGGTCAGAATCGATAAAAACCGCGAGTGTTGATGACCGAAACATACACGCACCCCAGGGTTCGTTAATCGTGGAAATCACTCCGGGACCCCAAAACAGTGAGTAATAGTCCACGAAACGTGCCAGAATCGGCCAAAACTATGAGTGTTGATGACCGACACGTAAGCGCACCTTGGGGTTCAACAACTATGGAAATCGCTTTGCGGCCCAAAACCGGTGAGTAATAGTCCATGAAATGGGTCAGAATCGGCCAAAACCGTAAGTGTTGATGACCGAAACATAAACGCACCCCAGGGTTCGTTAGTCGTGGAAATCACTCCGGGACCCCAAAACAGTGAGTAATAGTCCACGAAACGTGCCAGAATCGGCCAAAACTATGAGTGTTGATGACCGACACGTAAGCGCACCTTGGGGTTCAACAACTATGTAAATCGCTTTGGGGCCCCAAAACGGTGAGTAATAGTCCATAAAACGGGTCAGAATCGATAAAAACCGCGAGTGTTGATGACCGTAATGTAAACGCACTCCAGGGTTCGTTAATCGTGGAAATCACTCCGGGACCCCAAAACAGTGAGTAATAGTCCATGAAACGTGCCAGAATCGGCCAAATATGTGAGTGTTGATGACCTACACGTAAGCGCGCCTTGGGGTTCAACAACTATGGAAATTTGTTTGGGGCCCAAAAATGGTGAGTAATAGTCCACGAAACGGCTCAGAGTCTGCCAAAACAGCGAGTGTTGATGACTGAAACATAAACGCACCCAGGGTTCATTAATCGTGTAAATCACTCCGGGACCCCAAAACAGTGAGTAATAGTCCAGGAAACGGGCTAGAATCGGCCAAAACTGTGAGTGTTGTTGACCAACACGTAAGCGCACCTTGGGGTTAAACAACTATGGAAATCGCTTTGCGGCCCAAAACCGGTGAGTAATAGTCCACGAAACGGGTCAGAATCGGCCAAAACCGTCAGTGTTGATGACCGAAACGTAAACGCACCCCAGGGTTCGTTAAT
>NW_021268729.1:0-1756 GCF_002162155.2 Triticum dicoccoides
GATTTCATCCGGGACTCTGAACAACATTCGGTAATCACTTGCAAGTATTCCTAATAACCCTAGCGTCACCGAACCTTAAGTCTGTAGACCCTACGGGTTCGGGAATCATGCAGACATGACCGAGACAGCTCTCCGGCCAATAACCAACAGCGGGATCTAGATACCCATGTTGGCTCCCACATGTTCCATGATGATCTCATCAGATGAACCATGATGTCGAGGATTCAAGTAATCCCGTATGCAATTCCCTTTGTCAATCGGTACGTTACTTGCCTGAGATTCGATCGTTGGTATCCCAATACCTCGTTCAATCTCGTTACCGGCAAGTCACTTTACTCTTCACGTAATGCATGATCCCGTGACCAACCACTTGGTCACATTGAGCTCATTATGATGATGCATTACCGACTGGGCCCAGAGATACCTCTCCGTCATACGGAGTGACAAATCCCAGTCTCGATCCGTGTCAACCCAACAGATACTTTCGGAGATACCTGTAGTATACCTTTATAGCCACCCAGTTACGTTGTGACGTTTGGTACACCCAAAGCACTCCTACGGTATCCAGGAGTTACATGATCTCATGGTCTAAGGAAATGATACTTGACATTAGAAAAGCTCTAGCAAACGAACTACATGATCTTGTGCTATGCTTAGGATTGGGTCTTGTCCATCACATCATTCTCCTAATGATGTCATCCCGTTATGTCACGCCCAAGATGCGACCCTATCCTAAAGGAACTCGAAGGTCCCACCAAGGATAGAAGCGCATCTTGAAGACGCTTTTGCAAGGTGGATATCATTACATCAACATTACATAGTAGATAGGGATACATACATAAGGCACAAACGCCCCAAGAATACAACATCACAATATATTAGAGCATCATCCGACTACAGATGAAACACAAACATGAACTTAAATGACATCCACCCTGCTAGCCCAGGCTGCAGACCTGGAACCTATCCTCCGACGAAGAAGAAGCAGAAGAAGAACTCCAAGACAAGTAACATCGCTCTCGCGTCAGGATTATCGCATAATCTGTACCTGCAACTGTTGTTGTAGTAATCTGTGAGCCACGAGGACTCAGCAATCCCATTACCATGGGTATCAAGACTAGCAAAGCTTAATGGGAAAGGAAGGGGTAAAGTGGTGAGGTTGCAGCAGCGACTAAGCATATATGGTGGCTAACGTATGCAAATAAGAGCGAGAAGAGAGCAAACGGAACGGTCATGAAGCTAGCAATGATCAAGAAGTGATCCTGAATCCCTACTTACGTCAAACATAACCCAAAACCGTGTTCACTTCCCGGACTCCGCCGAAAAGAGACCATCACGGCTATACACGCGGTTGATGCGTTTTAATTCGTATCTGGTGTCAAGTTATCTACAACCGGACATTAACAAATTCCCATCTGCCACATAACCGCGGGCACGGCTTTCGAAAGTTTATACCCTGCAGGGGTGTCCCAACTTAGCCCATGATAAGCTCCCGCGATCAACGAAGGATATACCTTCTCCCAGGAAGACCCGATCAGACTCGGAATCCCAGTTTATAAGACATTTCGACAATGGTAAAACAAGACCAGCAAGACCGCCCGATGCGCCGAAAATCCCGATAGGAGCTGCACATATCTCGTTCTCAGGGCAACACCAGATGAGATAGGCTACGAGTAAAACCAGACTTCGAGTTTCCCCAAGGTGGCCCCGCAGGCGGCTCGGTTCGGACCAACACTTAGACAAGCATTGTCCCGGG
>NW_021268730.1:0-1324 GCF_002162155.2 Triticum dicoccoides
ATCATCTTTCAAAATGGAATCAGGAGTCATAGGAAGCAAAGTAATATTTTTATCCTTATGAACAAGAGTATAGTGATTGTTTCTACCATGGTGTACAGAATTTTTATCAAATTGCCATGGTCTACCAAGTAATAAGGAACATGCTTGCATAGGTACCACATCACAATCAACATAATCAGCATATGTAGAGATACTAAAATGCACACGAACAGTACGTGTTACCTTAACCTTGCCGCTGTTGTTGAACCATTGGATGTAGTAAGGATGTGGATGTGGTCTTGTGGTGAGAGAAAGCTTCTCCACCATCTCCATGCTAGCCAAGTTGTTGCAGCTCCCTCCGTCTATTATGACACGCACAGAACGTTCCTTCACAACTCCCTTGGTATGGAACAAATTGTGCCTCTGATTTTGCTCAGCTTGTGTGACCTGCAGACTCAAAACACGTTGAGCAACTAAACATTCATACCTGTCAGCGTCTTCAGGAGCCATGTATTGCGTCTCATGATCAGAATCATCTCCACCATGTTCTTCACGTGTAATAAGAGCCAATGTCTCCTCATCATAGTCACTAGCGGACTCATATCCAGCATCCGCGGTAGCAATCATCACACGCGGAGATTTGCATTCCCTCGCATAATGACCTCCTCCCTTACAACGACGACAAATAATATCACTTGTGTGCCCTGTTGATGCCATGGAAGAAGAAGAACGTTGTGCAGGCCCCGCAGGTGCGCTCTTGGCAGATAATGGTGGTTGTTCCTGTTTTCTTGTATCACGGCTGTAGGAGGCACCTGATTGAGGTGCTGGTGCAGTTGAAGTAGAAGATGCACGCGGCATCCATGAGGAAGGTCGGCCTGCAGAAAAGTTAGTTTGCGCCAATGCTTGTCGATCCTGCACTTCACGTTCAGCTTTACAAGCAAGATGGAATAAACGAGTGATATTAGTATACTCCTTATAGTCTAGAATGGTCTGAATCTCTCTATTTAATCCACCCAGAAAACATGCAAGCATAGCTTCATTCTCCTCAACAATACCACATCGAATCATGCCAGTTTGTAATTCCTGATAATATTCTTCTACAGAATTTTTTCCTTGTCTTAAACGCTGCAATTTTTGAAGCAATTCACGTTGATAATATGGTGGAACCCAACGCGTACGCATAGCAGTTTTCAAAGCAGCCCAAGTAGTTGGAATAGGATATAATCTACAATGTTCAGACCACCATACACATGCAAAACTAGTGAAAGCACAAACAGCAGCAGCAACTCGTCTCTCCTCAGGATATTGTAAACATGTAAATCGTTGTTCAGTTTCTAACTCCCAA
>NW_021268731.1:0-1114 GCF_002162155.2 Triticum dicoccoides
CATGGGTGTTAGAATCATTACTGTGTAATCTAGATTATTGACTCTAGTGCAAGTGGGAGACTGAAGGAAATATGCCCTAGAGGCAATAATAAAGTTATTATTTATTTCCTTATATCATGATAAATGTTTATTATTCATGCTAGAATTGTATTAACCGGAAACATAATACTTGTGTGAATACATAGACAAACAGAGTGTCACTAGTATGCCTCTACTTGACTAGCTCGTTGATCAAAGATGGTTATGTTTCCTAACCATAGACATGAGTTGTCATTTGATTAACGGGATCACATCATTAGGAGAATGATGTGATTGACTTGACCCATTCCGTTAGCTTAGCACTTGATCGTTTAGTATGTTGCTATTGCTTTCTTCATGACTTATACATGTTCCTATGACTATGAGATTATGCAACTCCCGTTTACCGGAGGAACACTTTGTGTGCTACCAAACGTCACAACGTAACTGGGAGATTATAAAGGAGCTCTACAGGTGTCTCCAAAGGTACATGTTGGGTTGGCGTATTTTGAGATTAGGATTTGTCACTCCGATTGTCGGAGAGGTATCTCTGGGCCCTCTCGGTAATGCACATCACTTAAGCCTTGCAAGCGATGCAACTAATGAGTTAGTTGCGGAATGATGTATTACGGAACAAGTAAAGAGACTTGCCGGTAACGATATTGAACTAGGTATTGAGATACCGACAATCGAATCTCGGGCAAGTAACATACCGATGACAAAGGGAATAACGTATGTTGTTATGCGGTCTGACCAATAAAGATCTTCGTAGAATATGTGGGAGCCAATATGAGCATCCAAGTTCCGCTATTGGTTATTGACCGGAGACGTGTCTCGGTCATGTCTACATTGTTCTCGAACCCATAGGGTCCGCACGCTTAACGTTACGATGACAGTTTCATTATGAGTTTATATGTTTTGATGTACCGAAGGTTGTTCGGAGTCCCAGATGTGATCACGGACATGACGAGGAGTCTCTAAACGGTCGAGACATAAAGATTGATATATTGGAAGCCTATATTTGGATATCGGAATCATTCTGGGTGAAATTGGGATTTTACCGGAGTACCGGGGGGTTACCGGAACCCCCCCCCCC
>NW_021268732.1:0-937 GCF_002162155.2 Triticum dicoccoides
AATTTCAGAAGCAACACTAGATGGTTTATTATTAGGCTTCATTTGTTGCTCAAATTCTTTTGCCACAATCTGATTTTCACTCTTATTCTTCTCCTGTTGTGCTTTATTAGCTCTATTAATATCATCTTTCAAAATGGAATCAGGAGTCATAGGAAGCAAAGTAATATTTTTATCCTTATGAACAAGAGTATAGTGATTGTTTCTACCATGGTGTACAGAATTTTTATCAAATTGCCATGGTCTACCAAGTAATAAGGAACATGCTTGCATAGGTACCACATCATAATCAACATAATCAGCATATGTAGAGATACTAAAATGCACACGAACAGTACGTGTTACCTTAACCTTGCCGCTGTTGTTGAACCATTGGATGTAGTAAGGATGTGGATGTGGTCTTGTGGTGAGAGAAAGCTTCTCCACCATCTCCATGCTAGCCAAGTTGTTGCAACTACCTCCGTCTATGATGACGCGCACAGAACGTTCCTTCACAACTCCCTTGGTATGGAACAAATTGTGCCTCTGATTTTGCTCAGCTTGTGTGACCTGCACACTCAAAACACGTTGAGCAACTAATCATTCATACCTGTCAGCGTCTTCAGGAGCCATGTATTGCGTCTCATGATCAGAATCATCTCCACCATGTTCTTCACGTGTAATAAGAGCCAAAGTCTCCTCATCATAGTCACTAGCGGACTCATATCCACCATCCGCGGTAGCAATCATCACACGCGGAGATTTGCATTCTCTCGCATAATGACCTCCTCCCTTACAACGACGACAAATAATATCACTTGTGTGCCCTGTTGATGCCATGGAAGAAGAAGAACGCTGTGCAGGCCCCGCAGGTGCGCTCTTGGCAGATAATGGTGGTTGTGCCTGTTTTCTTGTATCACGGCTGGAGGTGGCACCGGATGGAGGTGCTGGTGCAGTTGAA
>NW_021268734.1:0-1875 GCF_002162155.2 Triticum dicoccoides
TGATGAGGACATGACTACCTTGGATATGACCAAAAATATTGCATATATGCATATTTGTCAGGTGATTTCTAGTGCAAACTATTCAATAATCTATTTATGTTATCCAGAACAAAAATACTTCACACACTTTTGTGTTTTATCTAATTGCAGGTGTATGGGACATTTGTACAATCCACATATGAAGATAAGGAAGAAAGAGATGTTTGTTTGCTGTCCAAAAAGTTCTCTCACGTCACTTTTGGCCCAAGAGAAGATAGAGTCCAAGTCTCTCACGTTCTGGATTCAGATTCGGACTGCACAGACATACCTGACTCAAAACGCACACAAGTTTTTCATACGGACTCCGAATTGGGTGATTCTTTTTTTGTTGGAAACTAGATTTCGTGCACTTTCCAACCCAATTGGAATCACCTTCAAATTCGTCCGGAGCGTTGAGTTGTGGACGAAACAATCTGATGCTGCAGCAGAATCCGAGTCAAACTACAAGTCCAAAGGTGTTACATCACCTCCACTTGGGCCCATTGGCCTAGTACGACCTAGATTTAGTTTTAGGCTGCCTTGGGACGTCCTCCCACCTCCTTGGCCGCCACCCCTTGCTCCTATATAAGTAGATCCATCTAGTAGCTTTTCCTTGGGATTTGTTTAGTTAAAAGTTAGCCACTGCAACTTCGTGTACTTCGTTTGTGTCCTACGACCAGACCAAGACCGCTTACGGATCCCCACCATTATCAATACCTCATATATATTTGCAATATTCAGATTGCTTTATCATATTCTTGCTCGTTCTTCGATTGCTTGCAGGAATAGACCTTCGTGGTCAGGCTGACCGTGCTTCCGGCATCGTCAGTAACCTCAGGAGATTGGTTTAGCGATTGCTAAGGCGCAACGTCGTGCACGTTTGTAGTCGGATCGTCAAAGTCGTCTCCACCAAATCGATAGTTATCATCTCATCGAAAGATCGGGACACCCCGCCTTTATCAAGTGGTATCAGTTTTCAGGTTGCTCGGTGAGAATTTCCAGTTTTTCTTAGATTAGATTTATTTTCTTACCTATTATCCAAGAAAAAGCCACAAAAAAGTTAGATCTGTTCATCCTTTATCCAAGCCAGTCTGAGCCTTTGCAATTTTCTATTCATTGTTTGCATTATTGAATTATCGGTTGCATCGCCGTGTCGAGTTGCTGGTCTTAGTGTCTAGTTCCTTTAGAGTTTCGAGTTCTGTTCACATTAGTCACGCAGCCGCTGCATCATTATCCCATCCGCTGTCCACCATCCAATCCACCAATTTCCACCACGTGCTACGCACTGTTTATTGTCATAATCATAGTTGAGGTCACTCACATCTTCGCCTGATTTACAAACTACCTTGTTGCATTCCTCTTTAGAAGAAAGTGAAGATGATTTTATGGATAGATTTTGGGGAGGATTAAACCGTGATATTCAAGAGATACTAATTCATGAAGAGTATTATCCTATGGACCATTTGTTTCATCTTGCTTGCAAAGCTGAACAGGAAATAAAACGACGTGTTGGCCACGAGAACAAGCGCACGGTGCACATTCCAAGAGTTGATATGATTGTTCCTTCAACTACTAGGCATACTATGACAACCACATCCGTTGTTGTCAGGACTACATCACCTCCACCATGTGACACATCGCCCCCGAGAGTGGCTACATCATCTGAGTTGATCATAAGAGGTAATGACAAAGGTACTGATCTTCCATCTCTACATGAGAATGATGAATGCCTTGTCAATTTGAATGCACCATCTGATGAGCTACCCACTACTTTGATCACACCACCTATTTTAGAGGACTACGTTGATAATTTGACTTTGCCATGTGATCAAACAACTGAAATACCAACAATTTTGA
>NW_021268735.1:0-947 GCF_002162155.2 Triticum dicoccoides
TTGATCTTCCAGATAAGACAGTGATGGTTCTCCAAAGTCATTGCCACCAAGCTGTTAGAGCTTCGTGATGAACTATAACATATCAGGGATAGATATGATGATCCTTGAGGTATTCGCGATGTTTGACACCGCGAAAGTAGAAATCAAGAAGGAGCATCAATTGTTGATGGTTGGTGAAACCACTAGTTTCAAGAAGGGCAAGGGAACAAAGGGATACTTCATGAAACGGCAAATCAGCTGCTGCTCTAGTGAAGAAACCCAAGGTAAAACCCAAACCCGAGACTAAGTGCTTCTGTAATAAGGGGAACAACCACTAGAGCAGAATTACCCTAGATACTTGGTAGATAAGAAGGCTGGCAAGGTCGATAGAAGTATATTGGATATACATTGTGTTAATGTGTACTTTGCTAGTACTCCTAGTAGCACCAGGGTATTAGATACCGGTTCGGTTACTCAGTGTTAGTAACTCGAAAATAAAAGCTACGGAATAAAACGGAGACTAGCTAAAGGTGAGCTGACGATATGTGTTGGAAGTTTTTCCAAGCTTGATATGATCAAGCATCGCACGCACCCTCTACCAAAGAGATTGGTGTTAAACCTAAATAATTGTTATTTGGTGTTTGCGTTGAGCATAGACATGATTGGATTACGTCTATCGCAATACGGTTATTCATTTAAGGAGAATAATGGTTACTCTGTTTATTTGAATAATACCTTCAATGGTCTTACACCTAAAATGAATGGTTTATTAAATCTCGATCGTAGTGATACACATGTTCATGCCAAAAGATAGTAATGATAGTACCACCTACTTGTGGCACTGCCACGTAAGTCATATCGGTATAAAACGCATGAAGAAGCTCCATATTGATGGATCTTTGGACTCACTCGTTTTTGAAAAGTTTGAGACATGCGAACCATGTCTATTGGTGTATATGCATGAAGAA
>NW_021268736.1:0-1228 GCF_002162155.2 Triticum dicoccoides
CTCTCCTCCTTTCAATCATGAATGAACCTTTGAATAGCATCCTGAAGATGACACAAGTTAGTGCCAATTGCAATTCTCTCACATTGCTCAATTTTTTCATGTGACTTATGATTTGTGGAAACACTTGGCTTTCATCAGCGACAAATCCTGCTAGCTAGTGTCTCTAAGTTGCTAGTGTCTCTAAGCGTTAAATACTGACTGCATAGGGGTTGTCACCATTACTCTGCTACTTGCACCAAAATTCAGATTCCATGATACTCCAGTGATCTGTTTCCATATCGTCGTCGATTACAATGAAATATCTGAAACACATATCGGGAAATGATTATTTTAAGCTAGGATCATGGGTTCAGTGAGCAGTCAAAATTTAGCATGTTGTAGCAGAATTTGTGGGGAGGCGTGTAGAGTTAATTAAACTTACCTCTTGTTATGCAAGTGCTCTCTGATATCCGCAGCAAGCAAGTGTGACATCGGAGCCATCAGACACCAGCCTACCAAGTTGGTGCTCCCTTTCATTTATTTTACAAGATTATCCTTCGTTAAGATGACCACTTTATAGAGGAACCAATCAAAAAAACTTGAGCAGAACTTTAGTTTTTCAAATGTGTTTTCTACAAGAAGTCCAGCGTTAATAAGACCCGCACACATAGATTTAACTAAGAAAAGACAAGGAGTCAATCATGATCATAACGAGTCTGGTTCGTTAGTTAAGTTGATCGACATGAACCGACGTACTAAATCAAACAAAGCGGTCCACTTATCTCAACTAAGGCTCGCCGAAACTAGTCACTCAACGGACTTGTCACTGATAGATATGGTATTAGCATCAACCTCCTTCCGTTGCACAATATCATAACAGTTCAGGTATTGTAAGGCCAATGGCTCGTCTCCTAGTCAGGTATCCTACCAGAATCTCATAATACGACCATCACCCACTATAAAACCGCCTCTACTAAAAAAATACAGTCTATACATTCATCAAGACCTTCCAAAATGGTGAGTTCAACATCTGTGCCGTTACTCAAGATGATGTCTTGGAGTGGAGGTATTTATTGTGTAGCAACTCTTGCCACACCCCCTCCTTCACTGTAAGTAACATATATAGCCATTTGCTAAGAACACCCCCTTGGTCTTTTGTCCTAGAAAGAATATCCCAGTTCTCCAAGCGATATTTCCTTCTATATTCATTGCACTGCCGGAAGAATTTGGATTAGTAGTAATCCAGGCT
>NW_021268737.1:0-1824 GCF_002162155.2 Triticum dicoccoides
CTCTCCTCCTTTCAATCATGAATGAACCTTTGAATAGCATCCTGAAGATGACACAAGTTAGTGCCAATTGCAATTCTCTCACATTGCTCAATTTTTTCATGTGACTTATGATTTGTGGAAACACTTGGCTTTCATCAGCGACAAATCCTGCTAGCTAGTGTCTCTAAGTTGCTAGTGTCTCTAAGCGTTAAATACTGACTGCATAGGGGTTGTCACCATTACTCTGCTACTTGCACCAAAATTCAGATTCCATGATACTCCAGTGATCTGTTTCCATATCGTCGTCGATTACAATGAAATATCTGAAACACATATCGGGAAATGATTATTTTAAGCTAGGATCATGGGTTCAGTGAGCAGTCAAAATTTAGCATGTTGTAGCAGAATTTGTGGGGAGGCGTGTAGAGTTAATTAAACTTACCTCTTGTTATGCAAGTGCTCTCTGATATCCGCAGCAAGCAAGTGTGACATCGGAGCCATCAGACACCAGCCTACCAAGTTGGTGCTCCCTTTCATTTATTTTACAAGATTATCCTTCGTTAAGATGACCACTTTATAGAGGAACCAATCAAAAAAACTTGAGCAGAACTTTAGTTTTTCAAATGTGTTTTCTACAAGAAGTCCAGCGTTAATAAGACCCGCACACATAGATTTAACTAAGAAAAGACAAGGAGTCAATCATGATCATAACGAGTCTGGTTCGTTAGTTAAGTTGATCGACATGAACCGACGTACTAAATCAAACAAAGCGGTCCACTTATCTCAACTAAGGCTCGCGGAAACTAGTCACTCAACGGACTTGTCACTGATATATATGGTATTAGCATCAACCTCCTTCCGTTGCACAATATCATAACAGTTCAGGTATTGTAAGGCCAATGGCTCGTCTCCTAGTCAGGTATCCTACCAGAATCTCATAATACGACCATCACCCACTATAAAACCGCCTCTACTAAAAAAATACAGTCTATACATTCATCAAGACCTTCCAAAATGGTGAGTTCAACATCTGTGCCGTTACTCAAGATGATGTCTTGGAGTGGAGGTATTTATTGTGTAGCAACTCTTGCCACACCCCCTCCTTCACTGTAAGTAACATATATAGCCATTTGCTAAGAACACCCCCTTGGTCTTTTGTCCTAGAAAGAATATCCCAGTTCTCCAAGCGATATTTCCTTCTATATTCATTGCACTGCCGGAAGAATTTGGATTAGTAGTAATCCAGGCTCTTTTGTGCCCCTTTTGATACTTTAAAAAATTAGAGCATCAATATATTTAGGCTGGTGAGCAGAGAGTTGACTAGGAGCAGACATCCTCCATAGGTCATAAGTTTTGTTTTTTCAAAGAACTGAGCTATTTTTCAAACCAGTCTTACTGTTCACTAGTAGGGCAGAAGTGCGGCGTGATGCCGCTCCCGTGGAAGTTCCCACTGTTGGTATTATTTTTTCAACCACCTAATACTGGTACATGTCATGAATCACAAACACATAAGACACCAAAAGCCTAAAAAATCAAAATCTTTAATGGCAAATACCATTATGAACGCTCGTCGATGCTTTTGGTTCTTCCAGATTCTGCATACAAATCTTGAACAGTTGGACATCGGACAATCGATTTGACAGTACAAACTATTAACAAGAATACAAAAATATTCAGATAATTTCTTATTGCTTAGTCAAAGCTAAACCCCAACTATAGCAAGGTTCAGGGTACGGTGGCAGTTTAAAATTCAAATGCAAGGCAAACACAACACAACAAGATACAAACCTATCTGGGGTCCAAGGCTCAAGAGCCACAGATGCACACGATACAAACCCGAAGGGG
>NW_021268738.1:0-1752 GCF_002162155.2 Triticum dicoccoides
GTCAAAGCCCGTCCGTGCAAAGTCCAAGGGCTAGATCCCGTGGTCAAACGCTACAGGGTTAGCCGGGACGGGGGCCCTGGGGGGGTAGCAATGCCACCGGAGCATCGTACCGGGCCCTCATACATGTGGGGTGGTGTTGTGGCCTGTCCGAAGAGGCGGCACGCGTCTCCGGGTTGTGGCCCCCCCTCACGGACGGCAATGAAACGGTAGTAGACGTTCTGCGGTAACGATGCAGCGTGAATATTATTAAATACTTGGAGCGCGATAAAATCATGAGTTTTTTACACAACATGGGCACATGTGCTATAGGACTGATGGTAATTTTTCATAATTTTTTGTGATGGAGAAGTATCTGAACACTTCCCTCTACGCGGATTGCTCTTCGCACGTCTACGACTGTGGCCGGCGGCCTCCGGGGGCTAGCATACCGTCAAATCTTGCGTAGGCGGCCTCTCACAAATCTAGAAGTGTTGAGGCGGTTGCAAACGCCCAGCACGCGTCTCCGGGGTGTGCCCCCCCCCCTCACGGACGTCGCCGCCGCCGGCACCTGGAGGGGGAAACGGACGCGTCGGGTCTACACGGAGTGGATGTAGCTGTGGGTTTGGCCCGGATGTTGCTCCAAAGTGTTCCTCTGGGCCGACCTAACACAACCGGGTGGAGAGGTCCACTGGTCAAAGCCCGTCCGTGCAAAGTCAAAGGGCTAGATCCCGTGGTCAAACGCTACAGGGTTAGCCGGGACGGGGGCCCTGTGGGGTAGCAACGCCACCGGAGCGTCATACCGGGCCCTCATACATGCGGGGTGGTGTTGTGGCGTGTCCGAAGAGGCGGCACGCGTCTCCGGGTTGTGGCCCCCCTCACGGACGGGAATGAAACGGTAGTAGACGTTCTGCGGTAACGATGCAGCGTGAATATTATTAAATACTTGGAGCGCGATAAAATCATGAGTTTTTTACACAACGTGGGCACATGTGCTATAGGACTGATGGCAATTTTTCATAATTTTTTGTGATGGAGAAGTATCTGAACACTTCCCTCTACGCGGATTGCTCTTCGCACGTCTACGACTGTGGCCGGCGGCCTCCGGGGGCTAGCATACCGTCAAATCTTGCGTAGGCGGCCTCTCACAAATCTAGAAGAGTTGAGGTGGTTGCAAACGCCCAGCACGCGTCTCTGGGGTGTGCCCCCCCCCTCACGGACGCCGCCGCCGCCGGCACCTGGAGGGGGGAAACGGACGCGTCGGGTCTACACGGAGTGGATGTAGCTGTGGGTTTGGCCCGGATGTTGCTCCAAAGTGTTCCTCTGGGCCGACCTAACACAACCGGGTGGAGAGGTCCACTGGTCAAAGCCCGTCCGTGCAAAGTCAAAGGGCTAGATCCCGTGGTCAAACGCTACAGGGTTAGCCGGGACGGGGGCCCTGGGGGGTAGCAACGCCACCGGAGCGTCGTACCGGGACCTCATACATGCGGGGTGGTGTTGTGGCATGTCCGAAGAGGCGGCACGCGTCTCCGGGTTGTGGCACCCCTCACGGACGGCAATGAAACGGTAGTAGACGTTCTGCGGTAACGATGCAGCGTGAATATTATTAAATACTTGGAGCGCGATAAAATCATGAGTTTTTTACACAACGTGGGCACATGTGCTATAGGACTGATGGTAATTTTTCATAATTTTTTTGTGATGGAGAAGTATCTGAACACTTCCCTCTACGCGGATTGCTCTTCGCACGTCTACGACTGTGGCCGGCGGCCTCCG
>NW_021268739.1:0-648 GCF_002162155.2 Triticum dicoccoides
TATATATATATATATATATATATATATATATATATATATATATATATATATATATATATATATATATAGTCGACTTGGCGTGCCCCCACCGGTTCGGATCCTACTCGATCGGTCCGCCTGAGTCGAGTGTAAGAAGTGAAAAAAAAGGAAAGTAGAACTCAGACCCCAGTCGACTGCCAGCAGTCGACCGCAGTCTCGGGGACTACATCCAGTGGGTGCATTTAGCGTGCCCCCACCGGTTCAGATCCCACTCGTCGTTAGTCGAACTAACCAACTGATATTTGTGAAATATAACTATACTGATTAGAATCACTTTTATGAAATGAGTGAAAATGTTATTTTCTAAACAGAGTGAAATCCATATTTTCAATGAGAGAAATCAGTTTTTTAATAAGTGAAATATGTTTTTGGAATGAATGACATATCTCTTTTGAAACAATTAGTTTTTGAAAAATGAGTGAAATGGTAAAGTTAAGACTTGTCCAAATGTATCTGTGATTGATCTTGTTATGGATACGAATATATATTAAAAAACATTCAAAAAGAGATATGTCATTCATTCCAGAAACATATTTCACTTATTAAAAAACTGATTTCTCTCATTGAAAATATGGATTTCACTCTGTTTAGAAAATAACATTTTCACTC
>NW_021268740.1:0-1264 GCF_002162155.2 Triticum dicoccoides
CCGTGCCGCCATGCTCTGTGTCGCCCCTCCGTCGTCCGCTTCCGGCGCCTCCGACCCTCCTCTGCATCGTCTCCCCGTCACCATGGCCCGACGCCCACGCCTCTGCTGCTTCGTTGCCCTCCTGCGCCTCCCGTGAACCCGCCTGCCTCCTTGACCTCCAGGCCACCCCGTCGCGCCCTTCTCCTTGCTGAGGCAGCCACCGGCGCCCCAAGCGCCTGCCCTGCCATGGCCTCTGCCTCTTTTGGCCGACCCGTTGTTGCCGTGCACAACCTCTGTCGTGCCCTGTGTGCGTGCTCTCCGCTGCTCTTGAAGATCGAAACCCGAGGCCTTTGGTGTTGTTCTGGATTTCGCCAAGACCGGACCCGTCAAGTACCCTTCGGATTCGTCAAGACTCTCATGTACAACTACACTCGATGATGCGACAAGTACCTCTCTCGACGACCCTGGACGACTACAAAAACGTGTACCACTACCGTCGACCCTCGAAGACCCCGTGGACCCCGAACATCTACGGATCATGAACACCCACTTCCACTACGAGATGTACCTCTACCGACGCCGCGAACGACTACTTCCACGACGTCCCGTGAATGCCTACTTCCTCGAACCGCTCCGAAAACGCACGCTTCGAAGGTATAACACCGAGACGACGCCCGTGACTTAATGCATGTGTTGAATGAGATGCATCGTTTGCTCCGTGATCGAATCGTCCTTGCGATGCCCCTCTTTTGCCGTGCCACCGTCCCGTGGGAACCCGGAAGTCGGGATCACCCCACCATCTTGCATGACTCGCTCACGTCACGCCTCCTTTTGCACCGGTATCTCTGTGAGCTACCGGAACCGATATGTTGCCGTGGCATCATTTTCGGATATGTTGCCGTGGCACCCTTTTTGTTTCACCGCCGTGGCACCTTTTTCCTTCCGCCATGGCGACAAATGCCTCGTATCATGCTCATGTCAACATTTTCATAAAATTGCATAAAACTTGTATATGTCATCCGCATCATGATAACAACATTTAAAATGTTTAAACTTGTTGTTGCATTAAATTGCTAAATGCATATGGGGATTTACCGGATTTGTTGTTTTTATATCCGGCCCCATTTAAATTGTTTAGATGGTATAGTTTATATTATGTTTCACCCCTTGCCATGTTTAACCACACTTAATATTGTTGTGTTCCTTAACGAGAGAGAACTAAATAATTGATGTGGTGTTTTGTCAATATGCACCTCGTTGCATATTGAGCTCCACTTAACTTGTA
>NW_021268741.1:0-7082 GCF_002162155.2 Triticum dicoccoides
TAGCTCTAAAATGATATAGTATGCTTAAGAAATGACATATTTTAGGTCCTAAATGACTTCATATGCTTAGCTAGCTCCAAAATGACATAATAACCTTACTTAGCTTCAAAATGACCTATTCAACCCAGGCTAGCTCTAAAATGACCTATACTTAGCATTTTTCCTCCAAAATGACTTAATATGCTTAGCTAGCTCAGAAATTACATAATAAGCTTAATTAGCTCCAAAATGACCTATTTAACCTAGGATAGCTCTAAAATGACCTATACTTAGCATTTTTTCCTTCAAAATGACTTAATATGCTTAGCTAGCTTAAAATGAGCTATACTTAGAATCTTTTCCTCCAAAATTAGTTAATATGCTTAACTAGCTCTAAAATGACATAATATGCTTAAGAAATGACATAGTTTAGCCCGTAAATGATTTCACATGCTTAGCTAGCTCCAAAATGACATAATAAGCTTAATTAGCTCCAAAATGATGTATTTAACCTAGGATAGCTCTAAAATGACCTATACTTAGCATTTTTCCTCCAAAATGACTTAATATGCTTAGCTAGCATAAAAATGACCTATTTAACCTAGGATAGCTCTAAAATGACCTATACTTAGCATTTTTTCCTCAAAAAAGACTTAATATGCTAAGCTAGCTCTAAAATGATATAGTATGCTTAAGAAATGACATATTTTAGGTCCTAAATGACTTCATATGCTTAGCTAGCTCCAAAATGACATAATAACCTTACTTAGCTTCAAAATGACCTATTCAACCCAGGCTAGCTCTAAAATGACCTATACTTAGCATTTTTTCCTCCAAAATGACTTAATATGCTTAGCTAGCTCAAAAATTACATAATATGCTTAATTAGCTCCAAAATGACCTATTTAACCTAGGATAGCTCTAAAATGACCTATACTTAGCATTTTTTCCTTCAAAATGACTTAATATGCTTAGCTAGTTTAAAAATGACCTATACTTAGAATCTTTTCCTCCAAAATTAGTTAATATGCTTAACTAGCTCTAAAATGACATAATATGCTTAAGAAATGACATAGTTTAGCTCCTAAATGACTTCACATGCTTAGCTAGCTCCAGAATGACATAATAAGCTTAATTAACTCCAAAATGACATATTTAACCTAGGATAGCTCTAAAATGACCTATACTTAGCATTTTTCCTCCAAAATGACTTAATATGCTTAGCTAGCATAAAAATGACCTATTTAACCTACGATAGCTCTAAAATGACCTATACTTAGCATCTTTTCCTCAAAAAATACTTGATATGCTTAGCTAGCTCTAAAATGATATAGTATGCTTAAGAAATGACATATTTTAGGTCCTAAATGACTTCATATGCTTAGCTAGCTCCAAAATGACATAATAACCTTACTTAGCTTCAAAATGATCTATTCAACCCAGGCTAGCTCTAAAATGACCTATACTTAGCATTTTTCCTCCAAAATGACTTAATATGCTTAGCTAGCTCAGAAATTACATAATAAGCTTAATTAGCTCCAAAATGACCTATTTAACCTAGGATAGCTCTAAAATGACCTATACTTAGCATTTTTTCCTTCAAAATGACTTAATATGCTTAGCTAGCTTAAAAATGAGCTATACTTAGAATCTTTTCCTCCAAAATTAGTTAATATGCTTAACTAGCTCTAAAATGACATAATATGCTTAAGAAATGACATAGTTTAGCCCCTAAATGACTTCACATGCTTAGCTAGCTCCAAAATGACATAATAAGCTTAATTAGCTCCAAAATGATGTATTTAACCTAGGATAGCTCTAAAATGACCTATACTTAGCATTTTTCCTCCAAAATGACTTAATATGCTTAGCTAGCATAAAAATGACCTATTTAACCTAGGATAGCTCTAAAATGACCTATACTTAGCATTTTTTCCTCAAAAAAGACTTAATATGCTAAGCTAGCTCTAAAATGATATAGTATGCTTAAGAAATGACATATTTTAGGTCCTAAATGACTTCATATGCTTAGCTAGCTCGAAAATGACATAATAACCTTACTTAGCTTCAAAATGACCTATTCAACCCAGGCTAGCTCTAAAATGACCTATACTTAGCATTTTTTCCTCCAAAATGACTTAATATGCTTAGCTAGCTCAAAAATTACATAATAAGCTTAATTAGCTCCAAAATGACCTATTTAACCTAGGATAGCTCTAAAATGACCTATACTTAGCATTTTTTCCTTCAAAATGACTTAATATGCTTAGCTAGTTTAAAAATGACCTATACTTAGAATCTTTTCCTCCAAAATTAGTTAATATGCTTAACTAGCTCTAAAATGACATAATATGCTTAAGAAATGACATAGTTTAGCTCCTAAATGACTTCACATGCTTAGCTAGCTCCAGAATGACATAATAAGCTTAATTAACTCCAAAATGACATATTTAACCTAGGATAGCTCTAAAATGACCTATACTTAGCATTTTTCCTCCAAAATGACTTAATATGCTTAGCTAGCATAAAAATGACCTATTTAACCTACGATAGCTCTAAAATGACCTATACTTAGCATCTTTTCCTCAAAAAAATACTTGATATGCTTAGCTAGCTCTAAAATGATATAGTATGCTTAAGAAATGACATATTTTAGGTCCTAAATGACTTCATATGCTTAGCTAGCTCCAAAATGACATAATAACCTTACTTAGCTTCAAAATGACCTATTCAACCCAGGCTAGCTCTAAAATGACCTATACTTAGCATTTTTCCTCCAAAATGACTTAATATGCTTAGCTAGCTCAAAAATTACATAATAAGCTTAATTAGCTCCAAAATGACCTATTTAACCTAGGATAGCTCTAAAATGACCTATACTTAGCATTTTTTCCTTCAAAATGACTTAATATGCTTAGCTAGTTTAAAAATGACCTATACTTAGAATCTTTTCCTCCAAAATTAGTTAATATGCTTAACTAGCTCTAAAATGACATAATATGCTTAAGAAATGACATAGTTTAGCTCCTAAATGACTTCACATGCTTAGCTAGCTCCAAAATGACATAATAAGCTTAATTAACTCCAAAATGACATATTTAACCTAGGATAGCTCTAAAATGACATATACTTAGCATTTTTCCTCCAAAATGACTTAATATGCTTAGCTAGCATAAAAATGACCTATTTAACCTAGGATAGCTCTAAAATGACCTATACTTAGCATCTTTTCCTCAAAAAAGACTTAATATGCTATGCTAGCTCTAAAATGATATAGTATGCTTAAGAAATGACATATTTTAGGTCCTAAATGACTTCATATGCTTAGCTAGCTCCAAAATGACATAATAACCTTACTTAGCTTCAAAATGACCTATTCAACCCAGGCTAGCTCTAAAATGACCTATACTTAGCATTTTTTCCTCCAAAATGACTTAATATGCTTAGCTAGCTCAAAAATTACATAATAAGCTTAATTAGCTCCAAAATGACCTATTTAACCTAGGATAGCTCTAAAATGACCTATACTTAGCATTTTTTTCCTTCAAAATGACTTAATATGCTTAGCTAGTTTAAAAATGACCAATACTTAGAATCTTTTCCTCCAAAATTAGTTAATATGCTTAACTAGCTCTAAAATGACATAATATGCTTAAGAAATGACATAGTTTAGCTCCTAAATGACTTCACATGCTTAGCTAGCTCCAAAATGACATAATAAGCTTAATTAGCTCCAAAATGACATATTTAACATAGGATAGCTCTAAAATGACCTATACTTAGCATTTTTCCTCCAAAATGACTTAATATGCTTAGCTATCATAAAAATGACCTATTTAACCTAGGATAGCTCTTAAATGACCTATACTTAGCATCTTTTCCTCAAAAAAAGACTTGATATGCTTAGCTAGCTCTAAAATGATATAGTATGCTTAAGAAATGACATATTTTAGGTCCTAAATGACTTCATATGCTTAGCTAGCTCCAAAATGACATAATAACCTTACTTAGCTTCAAAATGACCTATTCAACCCAGGCTAGCTCTAAAATGACCTATACTTAGCATTTTTCCTCCAAAATGACTTAATATGCTTAGCTAGCTCAGAAATTACATAATAAGCTTAATTAGCTCCAAAATGACCTATTTAACCTAGGATAGCTCTAAAATGACCTATACTTAGCATTTTTTCCTTCAAAATGACTTAATATGCTTAGCTAGCTTAAAAATGAGCTATACTTAGAATCTTTTCCTCCAAAATTAGTTAATATGCTTAACTAGCTCTAAAATGACATAATATGCTTAAGAAATGACATAGTTTAGCCCCTAAATGACTTCACATGCTTAGCTAGCTCCAAAATGACATAATAAGCTTAATTAGCTCCAAAATGATGTATTTAACCTAGGATAGCTCTAAAATGACCTATACTTAGCATTTTTCCTCCAAAATGACTTAATATGCTTAGCTAGCATAAAAATGACCTATTTAACCTAGGATAGCTCTAAAATGACCTATACTTAGCATCTTTTCCTCAAAAAAGACTTAATATGCTAAACTAGCTCTAAAATGATATAGTATGCTTAAGAAATGACATATTTTAGGTCCTAAATGACTTCATATGCTTAGCTAGCTCCAAAATGACATAATAACCTTACTTAGCTTCAAAATGACCTATTCAACCCAGGCTAGCTCTAAAATGACCTATACTTAGCATTTTTTCCTCCAAAATGACTTAATATGCTTAGCTAGCTCAAAAATTACATAATAAGCTTAATTAGCTCCAAAATGACCTATTTAACCTAGGATAGCTCTAAAATGACCTATACTTAGCATTTTTTCCTTCAAAATGACTTAATATGCTTAGCTAGTTTAAAAATGACCTATACTTAGAATCTTTTCCTCCAAAATTAGTTAATATGCTTAACTAGCTCTAAAATGACATAATATGCTTAAAAAATGACATAGTTTAGCTCCTAAATGACTTCACATGCTTAGCTAGCTCCAAAATGACATAATAAGCTTAATTAGCTCCAAAATGACATATTTAACCTAGGATAGCTCTAAAATGACCTATACTTAGCATTTTTCCTCCAAAATGACTTAATATGCTTAGCTAGCATAAAAATGACCTATTTCACCTAGGATAGCTCTAAAATGACCTATACTTAGCATGTTTTCCTCAAAAAAAGACTTGATATGCTTAGCTAGCTCTAAAATGATATAGTATGCTTAAGAAATGACATATTATAGGTCCTAAATGACTTCATATGCTTAGCTAGCTCCAAAATGACATAATAACCTTACTTAGCTTCAAAATGACCTATTCAACCCAGGCTAGCTCTAAAATGACCTATACTTAGCATTTTTCCTCCAAAATGACTTAATATGCTTAGCTAGCTCAGAAATTACATAATAAGCTTAATTAGCTCCAAAATGACCTATTTAACCTAGGATAGCTCTAAAATGACCTATACTTAGCATTTTTTCCTTCAAAATGACTTAATATGCTTAGCTAGCTTAAAAATGAGCTATACTTAGAATCTTTTCCTCCAAAATTAGTTAATATGCTTAACTAGCTCTAAAATGACATAGTATGCTTAAGAAATGACATAGTTTAGCCCCTAAATGACTTCACATGCTTAGCTAGCTCCAAAATGACATAATAAGCTTAATTAGCTCCAAAATGATGTATTTAACCTAGGATAGCTCTAAAATGACCTATACTTAGCATTTTTCCTCCAAAATGACTTAATATGCTTAGCTAGCATAAAAATGACCTATTTGACCTAGGATAGCTCTAAAATGACCTATACTTAGCATCTTTTCCTCAAAAAAGACTTAATATGCTAAGCTAGCTCTAAAATGATATAGTATGCTTAAGAAATGACATATTTTAGGTCCTAAATGACTTCATATGCTTAGCTAGCTCCAAAATGATATAATAACCTTACTTAGCTTCAAAATGACCTATTCAACCCAGGCTAGCTCTAAAATGACCTATACTTAGCATTTTTTCCTCCAAAATGACTTAATATTCTTAGCTAGCTCAAAAATTACATAATAAGCTTAATTAGCTCCAAAATGACCTATTTAACCTAGGATAGCTCTAAAATGACCTATACTTAGCATTTTTTCCTTCAAAATGACTTAATATGCTTAGCTAGTTGAAAAATGACCTATACTTAGAATCTTTTCCTCCAAAATTAGTTAATATGCTTAACTAGCTCTAAAATGACATAATATGCTTAAGAAATGACATAGTTTAGCTCCTAAATGACTTCACATGCTTAGCTAGCTCCAGAATGACATAATAAGCTTAATTAACTCCAAAATGACATATTTAACCTAGGATAGCTCTAAAATGACCTATACTTAGCATTTTTCCTCCAAAATGACTTAATATGCTTAGCTAGCATAAAAATGACCTATTTAACCCACGATAGCTCTAAAATGACCTATACTTAGCATCTTTTCCTCAAAAAATACTTGATATGCTTAGCTAGCTCTAAAATGATATAGTATGCTTAAGAAATGACATATTTTAGGTCCTAAATGACTTCATATGCTTAGCTAGCTCCAAAATGACATAATAACCTTACTTAGCTCCAAAATGACCTATTTAACCTAGGCTAGCTCTAAAATGACCTATACTTAGCATTTTTTCCTCCAAAATGACTCAATATGCTTAGCTAGCTCAAAACTTACATAATAAGCTTAATTAGCTCCAAAATGACATGTTTAACCTAGGATAGCTCTAAAATGACCTATACTTAGCATTTTTCCTCCAAAATGACTTAATATTCTTAGCCTAGCTTAAAAATGACATATTTAACCTAGGATAGCTCTAAAATGACCTATACTTAGCATCCTTTCCTCCAAAATGACTTAATATGCTTAGCTAGCTCTAAAATGATATAATATGCTTAAGAAATGACATATTTTAGGTCCTAAATGACTTCATATGCTTAGCTAGCTCCAAAATGACATAACAACCTTACTTAGCTCCAAAATGACCTAGTTAACCTAGGCTAGCTCTAAAATGACCTATACTTAGCATTTTTTCCTCCAAAATGACTCAATATGCTTAGCTAGCTCAAAACTTAC
>NW_021268741.1:9942-11097 GCF_002162155.2 Triticum dicoccoides
TTTAGCTCCTAAATGACTTCACATGCTTAGCTAGCTCCAAAATGACATAATAAGCTTAATTAGCTCCAAAATGACATATTTAACCTAGGATAGCTCTAAAATGACCTATACTTAGCATTTTTCCTCCAAAATGACTTAATATGCTTAGCTAGCATAAAAATGACCTATTTAACCTAGGATAGCTCTAAAATGACCTATACTTAGCATGTTTTCCTCAAAAAAAGACTTGATATGCTTAGCTAGCTCTAAAATGATATAGTATGCTTAAGAAATGACATATTTTAGGTCCTAAATGACTTCATATGCTTAGCTAGCTCCAAAATGACATAATAACCTTACTTAGCTTCAAAATGACCTATTCAACCCAGGCTAGCTCCAAAATGACCTATACTTAGCATTTTTCCTCCAAAATGACTTAATATGCTTAGCTAGCTCAGAAATTACATAATAAGCTTAATTAGCTCCAAAATGACCTATTTAACCTAGGATAGCTCTAAAATGACCTATACTTAGCATTTTTTCCTTCAAAATGACTTAATATGCTTAGCTAGCTTAAAAATGAGCTATACTTAGAATCTTTTCCTCCAAAATTAGTTAATATGCTTAACTAGCTCTAAAATGACATAGTATGCTTAAGAAATGACATAGTTTAGCCCCTAAATGACTTCACATAATTAGCTAGCTCCAAAATGACATAATAAGCTTAATTAGCTCCAAAATGATGTATTTAACCTAGGATAGCTCTAAAATGACCTATACTTAGCATTTTTCCTCCAAAATGACTTAATATGCTTAGCTAGCATAAAAATGACCTATTTGACCTAGGATAGCTCTAAAATGACCTATACTTAGCATCTTTTCCTCAAAAAAGACTTAATATGCTAAGCTAGCTCTAAAATGATATAGTATGCTTAAGAAATGACATATTTTAGGTCCTAAATGACTTCATATGCTTAGCTAGCTCCAAAATGATATAATAACCTTACTTAGCTTCAAAATGACCTATTCAACCCAGGCTAGCTCTAAAATGACCTATACTTAGCATTTTTTCCTCCAAAATGACTTAATATGCTTAGCTAGCTCAAAAATTACATAATAAGCTTAATTAGCTCCAAAATGACCTATTTAACCTAGGATAGCTCTAAAATGACCTAT
>NW_021268742.1:0-1852 GCF_002162155.2 Triticum dicoccoides
GAATTGTATAGATTTACAACAAAATCATAACCATGATGGGTCCGGAGATGAACTTTCTTTGTCTCCACATTTTCATGATCTTTGAAATTCAGATGCTCCAAGACATAGCATGTTGTATGGCATGAGATAAACTAATCGAAATGTAGAAGACCGAAAATTACACATTGAAGAAGCCGAAGTCATGCTTAATTACTAAAAAAGACTTGTCGTCATTGCATACCATTTCAACATCGAAGGTCTCCTCGAGCTTAATACTGAAGCACCGACCGTCTACCAGGTGAGGCCCGTCGCACATACCCCGGTCGTCGTCTCAGTAGTCACACTCCGGGATCCTATCGTTATCGTCAGACATTTCCTATGTTCATAATTCAAAGATTAAACTTCTAATATTCAATATATGTACCCAAAAAACTAAATTTTTAGATCATTATTATTCATCATGGGTTGACTATCGGTCTGTCGAGTCTTTTCATGAAAACTCTCAGCTCACGTGGTGTATAAATTCGACCATCGGTGATGATCGCTCATCCCTTCCACCCCGAGTGCATTACACCAAAATGTCTAGCACACGGGAACGAAGGAGAAGTGAACCCCACAACAATAGTCGAGATTCTTCGTCCTCTCATATATGGTGGAGACTCTCTCTCACTGATTCCTCTCTGACATTTGCGACTATCGGTGACGGTAATTCCTCTCTTCCACCTCGTGCATTATGAAAAGGTCTATCACGAGAAAAAAGAGGAGGAACGACCCCCACGACAACAGTTGGCATTCTTCTTCTCTCATATGTGGTGGAGTCCGAACACACTTAAAGTCAACCCGAAATGTCGTTTAATTCTCTTTCTATAAAATCCGGCCACTCGATACTTCGTACACATTCTAGCATAAGTCATGCCAAAATTCATGAAAAATCCGGCATGAGCTTTGCTAAAAAGGACATATATTGAGTGCCTGAAATCTGCCGCTATGGAAATTAATCAATATTCTCGCAAAACATAGGCCACTCTAAGGTGTTCCCTGCAAACATAGGCCACTTGGGTAAGCACTTGTAGCACACGACACTGCGTATCACATGTCTATTCCATGGAAATTGTCACAACTTCTCATCTACTACTCTACTACATCTATCAAAACATCTACATCATCATCGAGATGGGGATTTGGCTGGTCTCACCTCGAGGTCAGAGGGAGTCGGTGACGGGGACGATGGCAGAGATGATGCAGGGCTCCTTGATTTCTGCAAAAACAAGATATAAAAAAAAACATTATTATCCTCATTTTAGGACTTACTGAAACCCTATAAGCTATCAACTAAATATTCAATTTGATACCAAATAAAAATTTCTACTGTCTGCAATATGTTTCCTAAACCCTAGAAAAATTCTTTGATTTTTTTACCTACTGTCTACTTCTTGAACCAAATAAATGTTTCATATAGCATTCCAATACATTTCTATAATTCAAAATGTTCTATACCTAGAAGTTTCTACTACTATTTTTTACTAAACCCTAAAAATATGCCCTAAGTTCAAAATATAACAAGTACAGGACATTTTTTCAAATTCTACCTAATAAAAATTTATATTACTAAAATTTCTAATCAAAAGACCTAAAACTTCATATTATATTCAAAACACCTAAAATAGTCGAAAAACATACATTTACTCGAATGACCTAAAAAATTATTCTATTAAAAAACCTACATTCTACAATGTCTACATTCTAAAACCTACATTTAAATTAACTACATTCTACAAGAACAAAGAGAGAAGGGAGGGAGGAAGGAGGGATAGGAAGTAGGGAGGGAGCAGGCGGGAAGGAGGGGGAGGGATAGAGGAGGGAGGGAGGAGGG
>NW_021268743.1:0-2094 GCF_002162155.2 Triticum dicoccoides
GAGCTAGCCTGGGTTGAATAGGTCATTTTGAAGCTAAGTAAGGTTATTATGTCATTTTGGAGCTAGCTAAGCATATGAAGTCATTTAGGACCTAAAATATGTCATTTCTTAAGCATACTATATCATTTTAGAGCTAGCTAAGCATATCAAGTATTTTTTGAGGAAAAGATGCTAAGTATAGGTCATTTTAGAGCTATCGTAGGTTAAATAGGTCAT
Source organism: Triticum dicoccoides (assembly GCF_002162155.2). Classification (NCBI taxonomy): domain Eukaryota; kingdom Viridiplantae; phylum Streptophyta; class Magnoliopsida; order Poales; family Poaceae; genus Triticum; species Triticum dicoccoides. Next base: position 217 of record NW_021268743.1, read on the forward strand.
TTTTATGCTAGCTAAGCATATTAAGTCATTTTGGAGGAAAAATGCTAAGTATAGGTCATTTTAGAGCTATCCTAGGTTAAATATGTCATTTTGGAGTTAATTAAGCTTATTATGTCATTCTGGAGCTAGCTAAGCATGTGAAGTCATTTAGGAGCTAAACTATGTCATTTCTTAAGCATATTATGTCATTTTAGAGCTAGTTAAGCATATTAACTAATTTTGGAGGAAAAGATTCTAAATATAGGTCATTTTTAAACTAGCTAAGCATATTAAGTCATTTTGAAGGAAAAAATGCTAAGTATAGGTCATTTTAGAGCTATCCTAGGTTAAATAGGTCATTTTGGAGCTAATTAAGCTTATTATGTAATTTTTTAGCTAGCTAAGCATATTAAGTCATTTTGGAGGAAAAAATGCTAAGTATAGGTCATTTTAGAGCTAGCCTGGGTTGAATAGGTCATTTTGAAGCTAAGTAAGGTTATTATGTCATTTTGGAGCTAGCTAAGCATATGAAGTCATTTAGGACCTAAAATATGTCATTTCTTACGCATACTATATCATTTTAGAGCTAGCTTAGCATATTAAGTCTTTTTTGAGGAAAAAATGCTAAGTATAGGTCATTTTAGAGCTATCCTAGGTTAAATAGGTCATTTTTATGCTAGCTAAGCATATTAAGTCATTTTGGAGGAAAAATGCTAAGTATAGGTCATTTTAGAGCTATCCTAGGTTAAATACATCATTTTGGAGCTAATTAAGCTTATTATGTCATTTTGGAGCTAGCTAAGCATGTGAAGACATTTAGGGCTAAACTATGTCATTTCTTAAGCATATTATGTCATTTTAGAGCTAGTTAAGCATATTAACTAATTTTGGAGGAAAAGATTCTAAGTATAGCTCATTTTAAGCTAGCTAAGCATATTAAGTCATTTTGAAGGAAAAAATGCTAAGTATAGGTCATTTTAGAGCTATCCTAGGTTAAATAGGTCATTTTGGAGCTAATTAAGCTTATTATGTAATTTCTGAGCTAGCTAAGCATATTAAGTCATTTTGGAGGAAAAATGCTAAGTATAGGTCATTTTAGAGCTAGCCTGGGTTGAATAGGTCATTTTGAAGCTAAGTAAGGTTATTATGTCATTTTGGAGCTAGCTAAGCATATGAAGTCATTTAGGACCTAAAATATGTCATTTCTTAAGCATACTATATCATTTTAGAGCTAGCTAAGCATATCAAGTCTTTTTTGAGGAGAAGATGCTAAGTATAGGTCATTTTAGAGCTATCCTAGGTTAAATAGGTCATTTTTATGCTAGCTAAGCATATTAAGTCATTTTGGAGGAAAAATGCTAAGTATAGGTCATTTTAGAGCTATTCTAGGTTAAATACATCATTTTGGAGCTAATTAAGCTTATTATGTAATTTTGGAGCTAGCTAAGCATGTGAAGTCATTTAGGGGCTAAACTATGTCATTTCTTAAGCATATTATGTCATTTTAGAGCTAGTTAAGCATATTAACTAATTTTGGAGGAAAAGATTCTAAGTATAGCTCATTTTTAAGCTAGCTAAGCATATTAAGTCATTTTGAAGGAAAAAATGCTAAGTATAGGTCATTTTAGAGCTATCCTAGGTTAAATAGGTCATTTTGGAGCTAATTAAGCTTATTATATAATTTCTGAGCTAGCTAAGCATATTAAGTCATTTTGGAGGAAAAATGCTAAGTATAGGTCATTTTAGAGCTAGCCTGGGTTGAATAGGTCATTTTGAAGCTAAGTAAGGTTATTATGTCATTTTGGAGCTACCTAAGCATATGAAGTCATTTAGGACCTAAAATATGTCATTTCTTAAGCATACTATATCATTTTAGAGCTAGCTAAGCATATTAAGTCT
>NW_021268743.1:2173-7093 GCF_002162155.2 Triticum dicoccoides
TTGAACTAGCTAAGCATATTAAGTCATTTTGGAGGAAAAAAATGCTAAGTATAGGTCATTTTAGAGCTAGCCTAGGTTGAATAGGTCATTTTGAAGCTAAGTAAGGTTATTATGTCATTTTGGAGCTACCTAAGCATATGAAGTCATTTAGGACCTAAAATATGTCATTTCTTAAGCATACTATATCATTTTAGAGCTAGCTAAGCATATTAAGTCTTTTTTGAGGAAAAGATGCTAAGTATAGGTCATTTTAGAGCTATCCTAGGTTAAATAGGTCATTTTTATGCTAGCTAAGCATATTAAGTCATTTTGGAGGAAAAATGCTAAGTATAGGTCATTTTAGAGCTATCCTAGGTTAAATATGTCATTTTGGAGCTAATTAAGCTTATTATGTCATTTTGGAGCTAGCTAAGCATGTGAAGTCATTTAGGAGCTAAACTATGTCATTTCTTAAGCATATTATGTCATTTTAGAGCTTGTTAAGCATATTAACTAATTTTGGAGGAAAAGATTCTAAGTATAGGTCATTTTTCAACTAGCTAAGCATATTAAGTCATTTTGTAGGAAAAAATGCTAAGTATAGGTCATTTTAGAGCTATCCTAGGTTAAATAGGTCATTTTGGAGCTAATTAAGCTTATTATGTAATTTTTGAGCTAGCTAAGCATATTAAGTCATTTTGGAGGAAAAAATGCTAAGTATAGGTCATTTTAGAGCTAGCCTGGGTTGAATAGGTCATTTTGAAGCTAAGTAAGGTTATTATGTCATTTTGGAGCTAGCTAAGCATATGAAATCATTTAGGACCTAAAATATGTCATTTCTTAAGCATACTATATCATTTTAGAGCTAGCTTAGCATATTAAGTCTTTTTTGAGGAAAAGATGCTAAGTATAGGTCATTTTAGAGCTATCCTAGGTTAAATAGGTCATTTTTATGCTAGCTAAGCATATTAAGTCATTTTGGAGGAAAAATGCTAAGTATAGGTCATTTTAGAGCTATTCTAGGTTAAATACATCATTTTGGAGCTAATTAAGCTTATTATGTCATTTTGGAGCTAACTAAGCATGTGAAGTCATTTAGGGGCTAAACTATGTCATTTCTTAAGCATACTATGTCATTTTAGAGCTAGTTAAGCATATTAACTAATTTTGGAGGAAAAGATTCTAAGTATAGCTCATTTTTAAGCTAGCTAAGCATATTAAGTCATTTTGAAGGAAAAAATGCTAAGTATAGGTCATTTTAGAGCTATCCTAGGTTAAATAGGTCATTTTGGAGCTAATTAAGCTTATTATGTAATTTCTGAGCTAGCTAAGCATATTAAGTCATTTTGGAGGAAAAATGCTAAGTATAGGTCATTTTAGAGCTAGCCTGGGTTGAATAGGTCATTTTGAAGCTAAGTAAGGTTATTATGTCATTTTGGAGCTAGCTAAGCATATGAAGTCATTTAGGACCTAAAATATGTCATTTGCTAAGCATACTATATCATTTTAGAGCTAGCTAAGCATATCAAGTCTTTTTTTGAGGAAAAGATGCTAAGTATAGGTCATTTAAGAGCTATCCTAGGTTAAATAGGTCATTTTTATGCTAGCTAAGCATATTAAGTCATTTTGGAGGAAAAATGCTAAGTATAGGTCATTTTAGAGCTATCCTATGTTAAATATGTCATTTTGGAGCTAATTAAGCTTATTATGTCATTTTGGAGCTAGCTAAGCATGTGAAGTCATTTAGGAGCTAAACTATGTCATTTCTTAAGCATATTATGTCATTTTAGAGCTAGTTAAGCATATTAACTAATTTTGGAGGAAAAGATTCTAAGTATTGGTCATTTTTAAACTAGCTAAGCATATTAAGTCATTTTGAAGGAAAAAAAATGCTAAGTATAGGTCATTTTAGAGCTATCCTAGGTTAAATAGGTCATTTTGGAGCTAATTAAGCTTATTATGTAATTTTTGAGCTAGCTAAGCATATTAAGTCATTTTGGAGGAAAAACTGCTAAGTATAGGTCATTTTAGAGCTAGCCTGGGTTGAATAGGTCATTTTGAAGCTAAGTAAGGTTATTATGTCATTTTGGAGCTAGCTAAGCATATGAAGTCATTTAGGACCTAAAATATGTCATTTCTTAAGCATACTATATCATTTTAGAGCTAGCATAGCATATTAAGTCTTTTTTGAGGAAAAGATGCTAAGTATAGGTCATTTTAGAGCTATCCTAGGTTAAATAGGTCATTTTTATGCTAGCTAAGCATATTAAGTCATTTTGGAGGAAAAATGCTAAGTATAGGTCATTTTAGAGCTATTCTAGGTTAAATACATCATTTTGGAGCTAATTAAGCTTATTATGTCATTTTGGAGCTAGCTAAGCATGTGAAGTCATTTAGGGGCTAAACTATGTCATTTCTTAAGCATATTATGTCATTTTAGAGCTAGTTAAGCATATTAACTAATTTTGGAGGAAAAGATTCTAAGTATAGCTCATTTTTAAGCTAGCTAAGCATATTAAGTCATTTTGAAGGAAAAAATGCTAAGTATAGGTCATTTTAGAGCTATCCTAGGTTAAATAGGTCATTTTGGAGCTAATTAAGCTTATTATGTAATTTCTGAGCTAGCTAAGCATATTAAGTCATTTTGGAGGAAAAATGCTAAGTATAGGTCATTTTAGAGCTAGCCTGGGTTGAATAGGTCATTTTGAAGCTAAGTAAGGTTATTATGTCATTTTGGAGCTAGCTAAGCATATGAAGTCATTTAGGACCTAAAATATGTCATTTCTTAAGCATACTATATCATTTTAGAGCTAGCTAAGCATATCAAGTCTTTTTTTGAGGAAAAGATGCTAAGTATAGGTCATTTAAGAGCTATCCTAGGTTAAATAGGTCATTTTTATGATAGCTAAGCATATTAAGTCATTTTGGAGGAAAAATGCTAAGTATAGGTCATTTTAGAGCTATCCTATGTTAAATATGTCATTTTGGAGCTAATTAAGCTTATTATGTCATTTTGGAGCTAGCTAAGCATGTGAAGTCATTTAGGAGCTAAACTATGTCATTTCTTAAGCATATTATGTCATTTTAGAGCTAGTTAAGCATATTAACTAATTTTGGAGGAAAAGATTCTAAGTATTGGTCATTTTTAAACTAGCTAAGCATATTAAGTCATTTTGAAGGAAAAAAATGCTAAGTATAGGTCATTTTAGAGCTATCCTAGGTTAAATAGGTCATTTTGGAGCTAATTAAGCTTATTATGTAATTTTTGAGCTAGCTAAGCATATTAAGTCATTTTGGAGGAAAAAATGCTAAGTATAGGTCATTTTAGAGCTAGCCTGGGTTGAATAGGTCATTTTGAAGCTAAGTAAGGTTATTATGTCATTTTGGAGCTAGCTAAGCATATGAAGTCATTTAGGACCTAAAATATGTCATTTCTTAAGCATACTATATCATTTTAGAGCTAGCATAGCATATTAAGTCTTTTTTGAGGAAAAGATGCTAAGTATAGGTCATTTTAGAGCTATCCTAGGTTAAATAGGTCATTTTTATGCTAGCTAAGCATATTAAGTCATTTTGGAGGAAAAATGCTAAGTATATGTCATTTTAGAGCTATCCTAGGTTAAATATGTCATTTTGGAGTTAATTAAGCTTATTATGTCATTTTGGAGCTAGCTAAGCATGTGAAGTCATTTAGGAGCTAAACTATGTCATTTCTTAAGCATATTATGTCATTTTAGAGCTAGTTAAGCATATTAACTAATTTTGGAGGAAAAGATTCTAAGTATAGGTCATTTTTAAACTAGCTAAGCATATTAAGTCATTTTGAAGGAAAAAATGCTAAGTATAGGTCATTTTAGAGCTATCCTAGGTTAAATAGGTCATTTTGGAGCTAATTAAGCTTATTATGTAATTTTTGAGCTAGCTAAGCATATTAAGTCATTTTGGAGGAAAAATGCTAAGTATAGGTCATTTTAGAGCTAGCCTGGGTTGAATAGGTCATTTTGAAGCTAAGTAAGGTTATTATGTCATTTTGGAGCTAGCTAAGCATATGAAGTCATTTAGGACCTAAAATATGTCATTTCTTAAGCATACTATATCATTTTAGAGCTAGCTAAGCATATCAAGTATTTTTTGAGGAAAAGATGCTAAGTATAGGTCATTTTAGAGCTATCCTAGGTTAAATAGGTCATTTTTATGCTAGCTAAGCATATTAAGTCATTTTGGAGGAAAAATGCTAAGTATAGGTCATTTTAGAGCTATCCTAGGTTAAATATGTCATTTTGGAGTTAATTAAGCTTATTATGTCATTTTGGAGCTAGCTAAGCATGTGAAGTCATTTAGGAGCTAAACTATGTCATTTCTTAAGCATATTATGTCATTTTAGAGCTAGTTAAGCATATTAACTAATTTTGGAGGAAAAGATTCTAAGTATAGGTCATTTTTAAACTAGCTAAGCATATTAAGTCATTTTGAAGGAAAAAATGCTAAGTATAGGTCAGTTTAGAGCTATCCTAGGTTAAATAGGTCATTTTGGAGCTAATTAAGCTTATTATGTAATTTTTGAGCTAGCTAAGCATATTATGTCATTCTGGAGGAAAAAATGCTAAGTATAGGTCATTTTAGAGCTAGCCTGGGTTGAATAGGTCATTTTGAAGCTAAGTAAGGTTATTATGTCATTTTGGAGCTAGCTAAGCATATGAAGTCATTTAGGACCTAAAATATGTCATTTCTTAAGCATACTATATCATTTTAGAGCTAGCTTAGCATATTAAGTCTTTTTTGAGGAAAAAATGCTAAGTATAGGTCATTTTAGAGCTATCCTAGGTTAAATAGGTCATTTTTATGCTAGCTAAGCATATTAAGTCATTTTGGAGGAAAAATGCTAAGTATAGGTCATTTTAGAGCTATCCTAGGTTAAATACATCATTTTGGAGCTAATTA
>NW_021268743.1:7180-9578 GCF_002162155.2 Triticum dicoccoides
GGTCATTTTGGAGCTAATTAAGCTTATTATGTAATTTCTGAGCTAGCTAAGCATATTAAGTCATTTTGGAGGAAAAATGCTAAGTATAGGTCATTTTAGAGCTAGCCTGGGTTGAATAGGTCATTTTGAAGCTAAGTAAGGTTATTATGTCATTTTGTAGCTAGCTAAGCATATGAAGTCATTTAGGACCTAAAATATGTCATTTCTTAAGCATACTATATCATTTTAGAGCTAGCTAAGCATATCAAGTCTTTTTTGAGGAAAAGATGCTAAGTATAGGTCATTTTAGAGCTATCCTAGGTTAAATAGGTCATTTTTATGCTAGCTAAGCATATTAAGTCATTTTGGAGGAAAAATGCTAAGTATAGGTCATTTTAGAGCTATCCTAGGTTAAATATGTCATTTTGGAGCTAATTAAGCTTATTATGTCATTTTGGAGCTAGCTAAGCATGTGAAGTCATTTAGGAGCTAAACTATGTCATTTCTTAAGCTTATTATGTCATTTTAGAGCTAGTTAAGCATATTAACTAATTTTGGAGGAAAAGATTCTAAGTATAGCTCATTTTTAAGCTAGCTAAGCATATTAAGTCATTTTGAAGGAAAAAATGCTAAGTATAGGTCATTTTAGAGCTATCCTAGGTTAAATAGGTAATTTTGGAGCTAATTAAGCTTATTATGTAATTTCTGAGCTAGCTAAGCATATTAAGTCGTTTTGGAGGAAAATGCTAAGTATAGGTCATTTTAGAGCTAGCCTGGGTTGAATAGGTCATTTTGAAGCTAAGTAAGGTTATTATGTCATTTTGGAGCTAGCTAAGCATATGAAGTCATTTAGGACCTAAAATATGTCATTTCTTAAGCATACTATATCATTTTAGAGCTAGCTAAGCATATCAAGTCTTTTTTGAGGAAAAGATGCTAAGTATAGGTCATTTTAGAGCTATCCTAGGTTAAATAGGTCATTTTTATGCTAGCTAAGCATATTAAGTCATTTTGGAGGAAAAATGCTAAGTATAGGTCATTTTAGAGCTATCCTAGGTTAAATATGTCATTTTGGAGTTAATTAAGCTTATTATGTCATTTTGGAGCTAGCTAAGCATGTGAAGTCATTTAGGAGCTAAACTATGTCATTTCTTAAGCATATTATGTCATTTTAGAGCTAGTTAAGCATATTAACTCATTTTGGAGGAAAAGATTCTAAGTATAGGTCATTTTTAAACTAGCTAAGCATATTAAGTCATTTTGAAGGAAAAAATGCTAATTATAGGTCATTTTAGAGCTATCCTAGGTTAAATAGGTCATTTTGGAGCTAATTAAGCTTATTATGTAATTTTTGAGCTAGCTAAGCATATTAAGTCATTTTGGAGGAAAAAATGCTAAGTATAGGTCATTTTAGAGCTAGCCTGGGTTGAATAGGTCATTTTGAAGCTAAGTAAGGTTATTATGTCATTTTGGAGCTAGCTAAGCATATGAAGTCATTTAGGACCTAAAATATGTCATTTCTTAAGCATACTATATCACTTTAGAGCTAGCTAAGCATATTAAGTCTTTTTTGAGGAAAAGATGCTAAGTATAGGTCATTTTAGAGCTATCCTAGGTTAAATAGGTCATTTTTATGCTAGCTAAGCATATTAAGTCATTTTGGAGGAAAAATGCTAAGTATAAGTCATTTTAGAGCTATCCTAGGTTAAATATGTCATTTTGGAGCTAATTAAGCTTATTATGTCATTTTGGAGCTAGCTAAGCATGTGTGACACCCGGGTAATTAAGCTACAGTAATCCCCACTAATGATGCCACGTCACCTCGGTTACTGTGGATAAACTCGCGTTAGTTTGGAATCTAGTTCCAATTTCAAATTCAAAATCGAGCAAACAATAAAAGTTTTCAAATATTAAGATTTAAAGGTTCGGAGCGAACCAAATAATACATAGGTAATTATGGTGGAGAAACCAAACTTTGATAAAATGTTTAAAGGCCCTAAAACAATTAAAACAATAGTGAAAACAATTATTTAAATACCTTTTGTAATTAATAAAATGGCAAACTAAATTATTTGAGGATTAGACTTTTTGTGACTATGGACTAAGTTGAAATACTAAATTAGATGCTACGTGTGTATTTTAATAAAACTAAAATAATAGGAAACAAAACTAAAACAGAAAAGGTAAAATAAATAAAAGTAAAAACAAAAGAAAAGAAAAGGGACCCCAACTGGCCCACCCGCACGGCCCAGCCGACCCCCACTCCTCCCTTATCCTCTCACCCCCACCCAAACCCTATCCACTCGCCCCCGCACCCCCCCCACGTCGTTCCCCCCCTCCCGATCCAATCCGGATCGGGGACGAGACCCCCGCGGCGCCCCGTCCCCCCATCGCCAATCCCGCCGCCCGCCGGCGACGA
>NW_021268743.1:10353-14858 GCF_002162155.2 Triticum dicoccoides
CGCCCCACCTCCGACGCGCTGGCCCCCGCTCTAGTCCCTCCCTTCGCCGCTGCCGTACGCAGACGCCGGCCACGCCTACCAAGTCCCGCTCCAGCCTCGGCCTTGCCTTGCCCCCCCGGTCGGGCTCAGCCTTAGGGCGGGCGACGCCAGTGCCCGGGGCCAGTCGCCCGCCCGCCTGTGCCCGCTAGCACCCGATCCGCTAAGGCCCCCCCTGGGGCCTATGACATTGGGGCCCCACCCCCCACAGAACTTTTAAATAAAAAGAAAAGGAAAATGAGATTTATATAAAAAAAAGAATACAAACTAATTAATTAATTAATTAATCAATTAATTAAGTAAATAATTAATCTAATTAATCCTGGTTAATTAACCTAATAACTAATTAACCTAATTAACTAATGTTAATTAAACTTAATTAGGTCAATTAGTTAACAGTGTATGACGAACGGGACCCACATGTCAGGTTGACCAAGTCAACCCTGTTGACTGCTGACGTCAGCATGACATCATGCTGACGTCATAAATTCATTTTCGAATTAAATAATTAATTAATTAAATTCCAGAAATTAATATAATCTTTAGAAAATCATATCTTTTAATCCGTAACTCGGATTAAAATATTTTCAACATGAAAGTTGCTCAGAACGACGAGACGAATCAGGAGACGCGGTCCGTTCGTCCGCCACACACCCCTAACCTATCGAACCCGCAACTTTCCCCCTCCGGCTCCTCTGCCCGAAAACACGGAACCCCGGGAATACTTCCCGGATGTTTCCCCCCTTCGTCGGTATCACCACCTACCGCATTAGGGCACACCTAGCACAACGTATTGCCGCATCTTGCTTTGTGTACATTTGATTGCTCTGTTATTTATTATGTTCCCCCCTTCGATACTTTTTCCGGTAGACCCCGAGACCGCTGCCGGTACCCCTGTGATCGACTACGGAGTTGACGACCCCTCTCTCTTGCTGGAGCAACCAGGCAAGCCCCCCCCTTGATCACCAGATATCGCCTATTCTACTCTATATTGCTTGCATTAGAGTAGTGTAGCATGTTACTCCTTTCCGTTAATCCTATTCTGCTGCATAGCCTGTCATTGCTGCTACAGTCATTGATACCTTACCCGCAATCCTAAATGCTTAGTATAGGATGCTAGTTTATCATCATTGGCCCTACATTCTTGTCAGTCTGCCTTGCTATACTATCGGGCCGTGATCACTTGGGAGGTGATCACGGGTATATACTATACATACATACATACTATACAGATGGTGACTAAAGTCGGGTCAGCTCATTGAGTACCCGCAAGTGATTCTGACGAGGGGGCTGAAAGGACAGGTGGCTCCATCCCGGTAGAGGTGGGCCTGGGTTCCCGACGGCCCTCGACTGTTACATTGTGGCAGAGCGACAGGGCAGGTTGAGACCACCTAGGAGACGGGTGGGCCTGGCCCTGTTCGGCGTTCGCGGATACTTAACACGCTTAACGAGATCTTGGTATTTGATCTGAGTCTGGCTACGAGCCTATACGCACTAACCATCTACGTGGGAGTAGTTATGGGTATCCCGACGTCGTGGTATCAGCCGAAGCACTTCAGACGTCAGCGACGGAGCGGCGCGTGCCGGATTGGAACGTAAGCCTGCTCTTGTATTAAGGGGGCTAGTTCTGCTTTCGGCCGCGTACGCAACGTGCAGGTGTGCTATGGGCGATGGGCCCAGACCCCTGTGCGCTTAGGTTTAGACCGGCGTGCTGGCCTCTCTGTTTTGCCTAGGTGGGGTTGCGACGTGTTGATCTTCCGAGGCCGGGCATGACCCAGGAAAGTGTGTCCGGCCAAATGGGATCAAGCGTGTTGGGTTATGTGGTGCACCCCTGCAGGGAAGTTAATCTATTCGAATAGCCGTGATCTTCGGTAACATGACGACTTGGAGTTGTACCTTGACCTTATGACAACTAGAACCGGATACTTAATAAAACACACCCTTCCAAGTGCCAGATACAACCGGTGGTCGCTCTACCTCAGGGATATGAGGAGGGGATCGCCGGGTAGGATTATGCTATGAGATGCTATTTGGAGATGCTACTTGGAGAAGCTACTTGGAGGACTTCAATCTACTCTCTTCTACTTGATGCAAGACGGTGGCTGCGAGAAGCGTAGTCTTCGACAGGATTAGTTATCCCCCTCTTATTCTGGCATTCTGCAGTTCAGTCCACTGATATGGCCTCCCTACACATATACCCATGCATATGTAGTGTAGTTCCTTGCTTGCGAGTACTTTGGATGAGTACTCACGGTTGCTTTCTCCCCCCTTTTCCCCTTTCCTTTCTTTCTGGTTGTCGCAACCAGATGCTGGAGTCCAGGAGCCAGACGCCACCGTCGACGATGATTCCTACTACACTGGAGGTGCCTACTGCTACGTGCAGGCTGACGACGACGACCAGGAGTAGTTAGGAGGATCAAAAGCAGGAGGCCTGCGCCTCTTTCGATTTGTATCCCAGTTTGTGCTAGCCTTCTTAAGGCAAACTTGTTTAACTTATGTCTGTACTCAGATATTGTTGCTTCCGCTGACTCGTCTATGATCGAGCACTTGTATTCGAGCCCTCGAGGCCCCTGGCTTGTATTATGATGCTTGTATGACTTATTTTATTTGTAGAGTTGTGTTGTGATATCTTCCCGTGAGTCCCTGATCTTGATCGTACACATTTGCGTGCATGATTAGTGTACGATTGAATCGAGGGCGTCACAGCATGTGAAGTCATTTAGGAGCTAAACTATGTCATTTCTTAAGCATATTATGTCATTTTAGAGCTAGTTAAGCATATTAACTAATTTTGGAGGAAAAGATTCTAAGTATAGGTCATTTTTAAGCTTGCTAAGCATATTAAGTCATTTTGAAGGAAAAAATTCCAAGTATAGGTCATTTTAGAGCTATCCTAGGTTAAATAGGTCATTTTGGAGCTAATTAAGCTTATTATGTAATTTTTGAGCTAGCTAAGCATATTAAGTCATTTTGGAGGAAAAAATGCTAAGTATAGGTCATTTTAGAGCTAGCCTGGGTTGAATAGGTCATTTTGAAGCTAAGTAAGGTTCTTATGTCATTTTGGAGCTAGCTAAGCATATGAAGTCATTTAGGACCTAAAATATGTCATTTCTTAAGCATACTATATCATTTTAGAGCTAGCTAAGCATATTAAGTCTTTTTTGAGGAAAAGATGCTAAGTATAGGTCATTTTAGAGCTATCCTAGGTTAAATAGGTCATTTTTATGCTAGCTAAGCATATTAAGTCATTTTGGAGGAAAAATGCTAAGTATAAGTCATTTTAGATCTATCCTAGGTTAAATATGTCATTTTGGAGCTAATTAAGCTTATTATGTCATTTTGGAGCTAGCTAAGCATGTGAAGTCATTTAGGAGCTAAACTATGTCATTTCTTAAGCATATTATGTCATTTTAGAGCTAGTTAAGCATATTAACTAATTTTGGAGGAAAAGATTCTAAGTATAGGTTATTTTTAAACTAGCTAAGCATATTAAGTCATTTTGGAGGAAAAAATGCTAAGTATAGGTCATTTTAGAGTGATCCTAGGTTAAATAGGTCATTTTGGAGCTAATTAAGCTTATTATGTAATTTTGAGCTAGCTAAGCATATTAAGTCATTTTGGAGGAAAAAATGCTAAGTATAGGTCATTTTAGAGCTAGCCTGGGTTGAATAGGTTATTTTGAAGCTAAGTAAGGTTATTATGTCATTTTGGAGCTAGCTAAGCATATGAAGTCATTTAGGACCTAAAATATGTCATTTCTTAAGCATACTATATCATTTTAGAGCTAGCTAAGCATATTAAGTCTTTTTTGAGGAAAAGATGCTAAGTATAGGTCATTTTAGAGCTATCCTAGGTAAAATAGGTCATTTTTATGCTAGCTAAGCATATTAAGTCATTTTGGAGGAAAAATGCTAAGTATAAGTCATTTTAGAGCTATCCTAGGTTAAATATGTCATTTTGGAGCTAATTAAGCTTATTATGTCATTTTGGAGCTAGCTAAGCATGTGAAGTCATTTAGGAGCTAAACTATGTCATTTCTTAAGCATATTATGTCATTTTAGAGCTAGTTAGCATATTAACTAATTTTGGAGGAAAAGATTCTAATTATAGGTCATTTTTAAGCTAGCTAAGCATATTAAGTCATTTTGAAGGAAAAAATGCTAAGTATAGGTCATTTTAGAGCTATCCTAGGTTAAATAGGTCATTTTGGAGCTAATTAAGCTTATTATGTAATTTTTGAGCTAGCTAAGCATATTAAGTCATTTTGGAGGAAAAAATGCCAAGTATAGGTCATTTTAGAGCTAGCCTGGGTTGAATAGGTCATTTTGAAGCTAAGTAAGGTTATTATGTCATTTTGGAGCTAGCTAAGCATATGAAGTCATTTAGGACCTAAAATATGTCATTTCTTAAGCATACTATATCATTTTAGAGCTAGCTAAGCATATTAAGTCTTTTTTGAGGAAAAGATG
>NW_021268743.1:15302-17060 GCF_002162155.2 Triticum dicoccoides
GGAGCTAATTAAGCTTATTATGTCATTTTGGAGCTAGCTAAGCATGTTAAGTCATTTAGGAGCTAAACTATGTCATTTCTTAAGTATATTATGTCATTTTAGAGCTAGTTAAGCATATTAACTAATTTTGGAGGAAAAGATTCTAAGTATAGGTCATTTTTAAGCTAGCTAAGCATATTAAGTCATTTTGAAGGAAAAAATGCTAAGTATAGGTCATTTTAGAGCTATCCTAGGTTAAATAGGTCATTTTGGAGCTAATTAAGCTAATTATGTAATTTTTGAGCTAGCTAAGCATATTAAGTCATTTTGGAGGAAAAAATGCTAAGTATAGGTCATTTTAGAGCTAGCCTGGGTTGAATAGGTCATTTTGAAGCTAAGTAAGGTTATTATGTCATTTTGGAGCTAGCTAAGCATATGAAGTCATTTAGGACCTAAAATATGTCATTTCTTAAGCATACTATATCATTTTAGAGCTAGCTAAGCATATTGAGTCTTTTTTGAGGAAAAGATGCTAAGTATAGGTCATTTTAGAGCAATCCTAGGTTAAATAGGTCATTTTTATGCTAGCTAAGCATATTAAGTCATTTTGGAGGAAAAATGCTAAGTATAGGTCGTTTTAGAGCTATCCTAGGTTAAATATGTCATTTTGGAGCTAATTAAGCTTATTATGTCATTTTGGAGCTAGCTAAGCATGTGAAGTCATTTAGGAGCTAAACTATGTCATTTCTTAAGTATATTATGTCATTTTAAAGCTAGTTAAGCATATTAACTAATTTTGGAGGAAAAGATTCTAAGTATAGGTCATTTTTAAGCTAGCTAAGCATATTAAGTCATTTTGAAGGAAAAAATGCTAAGTATAGGTCATTTTAGAGCTATCCTAGGTTAAATAGGTCATTTTGGAGCTAATTAAGCTTATTATGTAATTTTTGAGCTAGCTAAGCATATTAAGTCATTTTGGAGGAAAAAATGCTAAGTATAGGTCATTTTAGAGCTAGCCTGGGTTGAATAGGTCATTTTCAAGCTAAGTAAGGTTATTATGTCATTTTGGAGCTAGCTAAGCATATGAAGTCATTTAGGACCTAAAATATGTCATTTCTTAAGCATACTATATCATTTTAGAGCTAGCTAAGCATATTAAGTCTTTTTTGAGGAAAAGATGGTAAGTATAGGTCATTTTAGAGCTATCCTAGGTTAAATAGGTCATTTTTATGCTAGCTAAGCATATTAAGTCATTTTGGAGGAAAAATGCTAAGTATAGGTCATTTTAGAGCTATCCTAGGTTAAATATGTCATTTTGGAGCTAATTAAGCTTATTATGTCATTTTGGAGCTAGCTAAGCATGTGAAGTCATTTAGGAGCTAAACTATGTCATTTCTTAAGCATATTATGTCATTTTAGAGCTAGTTAAGCATATTAACTAATTTTGGAGGAAAAGATTCTAAGTATAGGTCATTTTTAAGCTAGCTAAGCATATTAAGTCATTTTGAAGGAAAAAATGCTAAGTTAGGTCATTTTAGAGCTATCCTAGGTTAAATAGGTCATTTTGGAGCTAATTAAGCTTATTATATAATTTTTGAGCTAGCTAAGCATATTAAGTCATTTTGGAGGAAAAAAATGCTAAGTATAGGTCATTTTAGAGCTAGCCTGGGTTGAATAGGTCATTTTGAAGCAAAGTAAGGTCATTATGTCATTTTGGAGCTAGCTAAGCATATGAAGTCATTTAGGACCTAAAATATGTCATTTCTTAAGCATACTATA
>NW_021268743.1:17855-18228 GCF_002162155.2 Triticum dicoccoides
GATTCTAAGTATAGGTCATTTTTAAGCTAGCTAAGCATATTAAGTCATTTTGAAGGAAAAAATGCTAAGTATAGGTCATTTTAGAGCTATCCTAGGTTAAATAGGTCATTTTGGAGCTAATTAAGCTTATTATGTAATTTTTGAGCTAGCTAAGCATATTAAGTCATTTTGGAGGAAAAAATGCTAAGTATAGGTCATTTTAGAGCTAGCCTGGGTTGAATAGGTCATTTTCAAGCTAAGTAAGGTTATTATGTCATTTTGGAGCTAGCTAAGCATATGAAGTCATTTAGGACCTAAAATATGTCATTTCTTAAGCATACTATATCATTTTAGAGCTAGCTAAGCATATTAAGTCTTTTTTGAGGAAAAGATG
>NW_021268743.1:18381-24209 GCF_002162155.2 Triticum dicoccoides
TAATTTTTGAGCTAGCTAAGCATATTAAGTCATTTTGGAGGAAAAAAATGCTAAGTATAGGTCATTTTAGAGCTAGCCTGGGTTGAATAGGTCATTTTGAAGCAAAGTAAGGTCATTATGTCATTTTGGAGCTAGCTAAGCATATGAAGTCATTTAGGACCTAAAATATGTCATTTCTTAAGCATACTATATCATTTTAGAGCTAGCTTAGCATATTAAGTCTTTTTTGAGGAAAAGATGCTAATTATAGGTCATTTTAGAGCTATCCTAGGTTAAATAGGTCATTTTTATGCTAGCTAAGCATATTAAGTCATTTTGGAGGAAAAATACTAAGTATAGGTCATTTTAGAGCTATCCTAGGTTAAATATGTCATTTTGGAGCT
This sequence comes from Triticum dicoccoides, assembly GCF_002162155.2. Taxonomy (NCBI): domain Eukaryota; kingdom Viridiplantae; phylum Streptophyta; class Magnoliopsida; order Poales; family Poaceae; genus Triticum; species Triticum dicoccoides. Next base: position 18,765 of record NW_021268743.1, read on the forward strand.
AATTAAGCTTATTATGTCATTTTGGAGCTAGCTAAGCATGTGAAGTCATTTAGGAGCTAAACTATGTCATTTCTTAAGCATATTATGTCATTTTAGAGCTAGTTAAGCATATTAACTAATTTTGGAGGAAAAGATTCTAAGTATAGGTCATTTTTAAGCTAGCTAAGCATATTAAGTCATTTTGAAGGAAAAAATGCTAAGTATAGGTCATTTTAGAGCTATCCTAGGTTAAATAGGTCATTTTGGAGCTAATTAAGCTTATTATGTAATTTTTGAGCTAGCTAAGCATATTAAGTCATTTTGGAGGAAAAAAATGCTAAGTATAGGTCATTTTAGAGCTAGCCTGTCTTGAATAGGTCATTTTGAAGCAAAGTAAGGTTATTATGTCATTTTGGAGCTAGCTAAGCATATGAAGTCATTTAGGACCTAAAATATGTCATTTCTTAAGCATACTATATCATTTTAGAGCTAGCTTAGCATATTAAGTCTTTTTTGAGGAAAAGATGCTAAGTATAGGGCATTTTAGAGCTATCCTAGGTTAAATAGGTCATTTTTATGCTAGCTAAGCATATTAAGTCATTTTGGAGGAAAAATGCTAAGTATAGGTCATTTTAGAGCTATCCTAGGTTAAATATATCATTTTGGAGCTAATTAAGCTTATTATGTCATTTTGGAGCTAGCTAAGCATGTGAAGTCATTTAGGAGCTAAACTATGTCATTTCTTAAGCATATTATGTCATTTTAGAGCTAGTTAAGCATATTAACTACTTTTGGAGGAAAAGATTCTAAGTATAAGTTATTTTTAAACTAGCTAAGCATATTAAGTCATTTTGGAGGAAAAAATGCCAAGTATAGGTCATTTTAGAGCGATCCTAGGTTAAATAGGTCATTTTGGAGCTAATTAAGTTTATTATGTAATTTTGAGCTAGCTAAGCATATTAAGTCATTTTGGAGCTAGCTAAGCATATGAAGTCATTTAGGACCTAAAATATGTCATTTCTTAAGCATACTATATCATTTTTAGAGCTAGCTAAGCATATTAAGTCTTTTTTGAGGAAAAGATGCTAAGTATAGGTCATTTTAGAGCTATCCTAGGTTAAATAGGTCATTTTTATGCTAGCTAAGCATATTAAGTCATTTTGGAGGAAAAATACTAAGTATAGGTCATTTTAGAGCTATCCTAGGTTAAATATGTCATTTTGGAGCTAATTAAGCTTATTATGTCATTTTGGAGCTAGCTAAGCATGTGAAGTCATTTAGGAGCTAAACTATGTCATTTCTTAAGCATATTATGTCATTTTAGAGCTAGTTAGCATATTAACTAATTTTGGAGGAAAAAGATTCTAATTATAGGTCATTTTTAAGCTAGCTAAGCATATTAAGTCATTTTGAAGGAAAAAATGCTAAGTATAGGTCATTTTAGAGCTATCCTAGGTTAAATAGGTCATTTTGGAGCTAATTAAGCTTATTATGTAATTTTTGAGCTAGCTAAGCATATTAAGTCATTTTGGAGGAAAAAATGCCAAGTATAGGTCATTTTAGAGCTAGCCTGGGTTGAATAGGTCATTTTGAAGCTAAGTAAGGTTATTATGTCATTTTGGAGCTAGCTAAGCATATGAAGTCATTTAGGACCTAAAATATGTCATTTCTTAAGCATACTATATCATTTTAGAGCTAGCTAAGCATATTAAGTCTTTTTTGAGGAAAAGATGCTAAGTATAGGTCATTTTAGAGCTATCCTAGATTAAATAGGTCATTTTTATGCTAGCCAAGCATATTAAGTCATTTTGGAGGAAAAATGCTAAGTATAGGTCATTTTAGAGCTATCGTAGGTTAAATATGTCATTTTGGAGCTAATTAAGCTTATTATGTCATTTTGGAGCTAGCTAAGCATGTGAAGTCATTTAGGAGCTAAACTATGTCATTTCTTAAGTATATTATGTCATTTTAGAGCTAGTTAAGCATATTAACTAATTTTGGATGAAAAGATTCTAAGTATAGGTCATTTTTAAGCTAGCTAAGCATATTAAGTCATTTTGAAGGAAAAAATGCTAAGTATAGGTCATTTTAGAGCTATCCTAGGTTAAATAGGTCATTTTGGAGCTAATTAAGCTTATTATGTAATTTTTGAGCTAGCTAAGCATATTAAGTCATTTTGGAGGAAAAAATGCTAAGTATAGGTCATTTTAGAGCTAGCCTGGGTTGAATAGGTCATTTTGAAGCTAAGTAAGGTTATTATGTCATTTTGGAGCTAGCTAAGCATATGAAGTCATTTAGGACCTAAAATATGTCATTTCTTAAGCATACTATATCATTTTAGAGCTATCTAAGCGTATTAAGTCTTTTTTGAGGAAAAGATGCTAAGTATAGGTCATTTTAGAGCTATCCTAGGTTAAATAGGTCATTTTTATGCTAGCTAAGCATATTAAGTCATTTTGGAGGAAAAATGCTAAGTATAGGTCATTTTAGAGCTATCCTAGGTTAAATATGTCATTTTGGAGCTAATTAAGCTTATTATGTCATTTTGGAGCTAGCTAAGCATGTGAAGTCATTTAGGAGCTAAACTATGTCATTTCTTAAGCATATTATGTCATTTTAGAGCTAGTTAAGCATATTAACTAATTTTGGAGGAAAAGATTCTAAGTATAGGTCATTTTTAAGCTAGCTAAGCATATTAAGTCATTTTGAAGGAAAAAATGCTAAGTATAGGTCATTTTAGAGCTATCCTAGGTTAAATAGGTCATTTTCGAGCTAATTAAGCTTATTATGTAATTTTTGAGCTAGCTAAGCATATTAAGTCATTTTGGAGGAAAAAAGGCCAAGTATAGGTCATTTTAGAGCTAGCCTGGGTTGAATAGGTCATTTTGAAGCTAAGTAAGGTTATTATGTCATTTTGGAGCTAGCTAAGCATATGAAGTCATTTAGGACCTGAAATATGTCATTTCTTAAGCATACTATATCATTTTAGAGCTAGCTAAGCAGATTAAGTCTTTTTTGAGGAAAAGATGCTAAGTATAGGTCATTTTAGAGCTATCCTAGGTTAAATAGGTCATTTTTATGCTAGCTAAGCATATTAAGTCATTTTGGAGGAAAAATGCTAAGTATAGGTCATTTTAGAGCTATCCTAGGTTAAATATGTCATTTTGGAGCTAATTAAGCTTATTATGTCATTTAGGAGCTAGCTAAGCATGTGAAGTCATTTAGGAGCTAAACTATGTCATTTCTTAAGTATATTATGTCATTTTAGAGCTAGTTAAGCATATTAACTAATTTTGGAGGAAAAGATTCTAAGTATAGGTCATTTTTAAGCTAGCTAAGCATATTAAGTCATTTTGAAGGAAAAAATGCTAAGTATAGGTCATTTTAGAGCTATCCTAGGTTAAATAGGTCATTTTGGAGCTAATTAAGCTTATTATGTAATTTTTGAGCTAGCTAAGCATATTAAGTCATTTTGGAGGAAAAAATGCTAAGTATAGGTCATTTTAGAGCTAGCCTGGGTTGAATAGGTCATTTTCAAGCTAAGTAAGGTTATTATGTCATTTTGGAGCTAGCTAAGCATATGAAGTCATTTAGGACCTAAAATATGTCATTTCTTAAGCATACTATATCATTTTAGAGCTAGCTAAGCATATTAAGTCTTTTTTGAGGAAAAGATGGTAAGTATAGGTCATTTTAGAGCTATCCTAGGTTAAATAGGTCATTTTTATGCTAGCTAAGCATATTAAGTCATTTTGGAGGAAAAATGCTAAGTATAGGTCATTTTAGAGCTATCCTAGGTTAAATATGTCATTTTGGAGCTAATTAAGCTTATTATGTCATTTTGGAGCTAGCTAAGCATGTGAAGTCATTTAGGAGCTAAACTATGTCATTTCTTAAGCATATTATGTCATTTTAGAGCTAGTTATGCATATTAACTAATTTTGGAGGAAAAGATTCTAAGTATAGGTCATTTTTAAGCTAGCTAAGCATATTAAGTCATTTTGAAGGAAAAAATGCTAAGTTAGGTCATTTTAGAGCTATCCTAGGTTAAATAGGTCATTTTGGAGCTAATTAAGCTTATTATGTAATTTTTGAGCTAGCTAAGCATATTAAGTCATTTTGGAGGAAAAAAATGCTAAGTATAGGTCATTTTAGAGCTAGCCTGGGTTGAATAGGTCATTTTGAAGCAAAGTAAGGTTATTATCTCATTTTGGAGCTAGCTAAGCATATGAAGTCATTTAGGACCTAAAATATGTCGTTTCTTAAGCATACTATATCATTTTAGAGCTAGCTTAGCATATTAAGTCTTTTTTGAGGAAAAGATGCTAAGTATAGGTCATTTTAGAGCTATCCTAGGTTAAATAGGTCATTTTTATGCTAGCTAAGCATATTAAGTCATTTTGGAGGAAAAATACTAAGTATAGGTCATTTTAGAGCTATCCTAGGTTAAATATGTCATTTTGGAGCTAATTAAGCTTATTATGTCATTTTGGAGCTAGCTAAGCATGTGAAGTCATTTAGGAGCTAAACTATGTCATTTCTTAAGCATATTATGTCATTTTAGAGCTAGTTAAGCATATTAACTAATTTTGGAGGAAAAGATTCTAAGTATAGGTAATTTTTAAGCTAGCTAAGCATATTAAGTCATTTTGAAGGAAAAAATGCTAAGTATAGGTCATTTTAGAGCTATCCTAGGTTAAATAGGTCATTTTGGAGCTAATTAAGCTTATTATGTAATTTTTGAGCTAGCTAAGCATATTAAGTCATTTTGGAGGAAAAAAATGCTAAGTATAGGTCATTTTAGAGCTAGCCTGGCTTGAATAGGTCATTTTGAAGCAAAGTAAGGTTATTATGTCATTTTGGAGCTAGGTAAGCATATGAAGTCATTTAGGACCTAAAATATGTCATTTCTTAAGCATACTATATCATTTTAGAGCTAGCTTAGCATATTAAGTCTTTTTTGAGGAAAAGATGCTAAGTATAGGTCATTTTAGAGCTATCCTAGGTTAAATAGGTCATTTTTATGCTAGCTAAGCATATTCAGTCATTTTGGAGGAAAAATGCTAAGAATAGGTCATTTTAGAGCTATCCTAGGTTAAATATATCATTTTGGAGCTAATTAAGCTTATTATGTCATTTTGGAGCTAGCTAAGCATGTGAAGTCATTTAGGAGCTAAACTATGTCATTTCTTAAGCATATTATGTCATTTTAGAGCTAGTTAAGCATATTAACTAATTTTGGAGGAAAAGATTCTAAGTATAAGTTATTTTTAAGCTAGCTAAGCATATTAAGTCATTTTGGAGGAAAAAATGCCAAGTATAGGTCATTTTAGAGCGATCCTAGGTTAAATAGGTCATTTTGGAGCTAATTAAGTTTATTATGTAATTTTGAGCTAGCTAAGCATATTAAGTCATTTTGGAGGAAAAAATGCTAAGTATAGGTCATTTTAGAGCTAGCCTGGGTTG
>NW_021268744.1:0-1299 GCF_002162155.2 Triticum dicoccoides
GTGGATCCAGGATAAGATGGAAATATCCTGACAGTGCAGAGATACTGACTTTGATTAAAATCTCGGAATTGCTCTTCGACCGTGTACTCAGGATACCAGCGGTATCCAGCCTCAGTCATTACCCTGACCAACTTGGCAGTATGGCCGGGTACATCTAGGCATCGAGTCAGGCGAACCACTTGATTGAGGTCGCGAGTGGCCATCTGAAAGCACAATCATAATGCAAAGGCATTAGAATTTCTAGCGAAATTTCGGCAGCATAACAGCTGTAAATGCTCAAGAAGGATTTTGAACATTTGACAAAGGATTACATACACACTCAACATCATCATATCAAAGTTCTGAATCCATTCTAACAACATAATGTGGTAGTAGAACTGAACTAGGCTTGTATCCATCAAACTTATAAGGTACTACTGATTAGTAACACGTGATCCTGATAGAGAGAACAGATCCTAATTCCTTATCCCCCGGTAGAAGAATGGACTAACTCAGATCAGAATGTCATAAGATAAAGGAGTAAAAAGAGCCTTACGTTCCAACCCACAAACAATTCCCCTACATATAACTAAAGAATTTCTAGACTCAACATCGACCAGTTTGGCTTGGAGAACCTACAGGCAGTCCGGCTCTGATGCCAACACTGTCAGGACCCCGACTCGATGTCACATCGATCTAGCCGATAACACCTCATATCACTTTGCGGCCTCACGCACGGTATCCCCACGGGTGTCGCCTTACCTTTGCCCGGGACCGTTTGCGCCTTTTGGCTCACGTATATGATAGTGGCGCTAGCATCCATATGATAAAGAGCCCGGGCTGACACGACTAGTCGTAAACCCAAAGTGGCACAGACTTACACGGACAGGCATCCATGACCCAGCTTCGAACGTGTCGGTCATCAGCAAGTGGGTCCGGGCTGTAGCACTGGGCTAGCAGGACTCCGGTAAACCGGGCTGTAGCGGGCTAACAGGACTCCGGTACTCAAAGCGTGACATTTCCCAGAAGGGACAGACACAGGAACGAAGAAGGACACATGCCGGCCAGCCTAAGTGTTCCAGAGCAGTAGCAAGCTACCATGGCTCAGCGGTAACACTAGGAGACATTTCCCGGTAAGAGAGGCTACTAAAGATAAACAACTAGATAGTCAGATCCCACACATACCAAGCATTTCAATCATACACACAATATGCTCGATATGTGCAAATACAACGAAGCATCACAACATGACTCTACGACACAAGTACTTTATTTAAGGCTCAGGGAGCCATACATAACATACACAAAGGTACGGGTCTC
>NW_021268745.1:0-820 GCF_002162155.2 Triticum dicoccoides
GTCCCGCGCCCCGCCGCCGTCTTCTCCCCGGCCGGCCGCCGCCGCCCCAGCCGGAGGTCGCCGCCGCCGCGGGCACCTCGCCGCCCGCCGCCCGGCCGCTCCCCGCCCTCGGCTTCCGCGCCCCTCCGCTGCCTCCTTGCCGGCGCCGCCCCCCCCGGCGACCTCCTCCACCGCCGGCGCACCCTGCCGCTCCGGCGAGCTCGAGCTCCGCCGCCGGCGCCGCCTCGGCTTCCGCGCCGCGATCCCGATCTGGATCCGGTCGCGTGAACAGTAAACCCTAACCCCCCTCCGATTTTTCTAAGTCCCTAAATTTTTACTCCATGTTGCTCTGTTCGACGTCCCGTAACTTTGCAACCGTAGCTCCGTTTTGGGCGTATGATATATCAAAATCTTCGCCTCGACATGTACATAATTTCATTGCATTGCATCATTTGCATTTGAGGTCATCTTGATGTCCAAAATTCTGTTAGAAGGAGGCTTCGTGAGTTAGATTGCAGATCCGTTAGTTCATCATGCACTTTTGTCATTTTTGCTATGTTTAATTCGTGCATGATATGCCTGTGCCCCTTTGGGATGAATTGTTAAGCATTTTGTCTTCTTTCCAGAGGTGCCACCCATGCATTTTTAGGATGTGTGTGTTGTCTTGTGCAAGCTCGCGAAGAGAGGTACCTGAGAATGCAGATTTCAGGGACTTAGTGATTTTCACTAAGTCTGGAATATTTTAGTTCATGATGCTATATGTCCAGCTTGTTTCCTAGTGATCCGTGCCTCTTTTGAGGATGATCAGTAAGGGAGTTTTGAAATTTATGTTATGCTCTAT
>NW_021268746.1:0-1385 GCF_002162155.2 Triticum dicoccoides
CCCCCCCCAGTTGACCTGGGGTTTGACTACCCAGAGTCAATGACATGTGGGCCCCGGCCCTGACTAATTTTAGTTTAGGATTAGTTTAAATTTAATCAACTCTGTTAATTAACCCTGACACTGACAGTGGGCCCCAGCGCCACTAATCTTTTTAATTAGGATTAAACTAACCCTGTTTAACCCCCTGTCACTGACGTGTGGACCCCACACGTCAGGTTTGACCCGGACCAGCCCAGTTGACTGCTGACGTCATGCTTACTCAATGCTGACGCAATATATAATTTCTGGATTTAAATTAAATCAGGAAATTCCAGAAATTGTTTTAAACTTCAAAAATTCATAACAATTCAACCGTAGCTCAGATTAAAATAATTTATATATGAAAAATTATCAGAAAAATGCAACCTTTCCATCTGTACTAGTTTCATGAATGAAAAACCAACATATACATGCTGAATATGGGAAAACACATTAGGGCATATATAAGAGACTTAATTTAGAAATGCATTTGAACCTTTGGTTCAAATGGACTTCAAACCAAATGTTTACTAGATGCATTAGCTCAAACAGCATCACTTCTACATGCCATGTTCATGCATCATATTGTTGCATATGATTGTGTATTGATTGCCGGCACCGTTCCTTCTCGATAGGTCCTGCTCCGGAGACGTTCCAGAGTACCTGTCTGTGAAGCAGTGCCTCCCTTGTTGTTTTACCAGGCAAGCAAACCCCCCTTGTTCATTTCGATAAAACCCTACTCTCTCGCTCCTGCTCTCAGTTATTGCATTAGGACAACAACGATTCATCTGCTACTTTGTGCTGCGGTAGTTGAACCCATTCCTCTGCATGACCTGTCATTGCCATAGTAAATAGTTGAAACCCACTAGCATGTGTAGGAGTTGATTGAAGCCATTGTTGTGTTCCTACCATGCTATGCCTGCTATTGCTTAGATTTGTGTCAGGTCTGGTTCATTGGGAATGAATTGGAGTGTTACGATATGTTCTGATGCTGAGAGTGAAGTGTGTGAACACGATTTGGTAAAGGTAGCGGTGAGAGGCCGTGTAGGAGTACATGGTGGGTTGTCTCACTGGAACCGTCCTTAAGCACTGAGTTCTATGTATGTTGTCCAATGACTCGATACTACCACACATTGGAATGCTTAAGTGCCCCTCTCGACTTATTAGCCAACTTGATCTCTGTCCAGGAGTCGCAACTAGTTTCTGGTGTTTGTAGGTAGTGCTATTTTTCTACCAAGTGGCACCCGGCAGGGTGGGCTTGGGACAGACTAGGCACACGTGGCCCGGTGTACCGAGTGGCACCCGGTTGGTGGGCTCGGGAACCCTGCTCACATCGTTTGGGGCCGTGAGCGACACCCCGGCCGGAT
>NW_021268747.1:0-1516 GCF_002162155.2 Triticum dicoccoides
TGGTTGCCGATCACCGCCTGCTGCATGGTAAGAACTTGTAAGACATTGATATTTGCTTTACTGTGAGCGTTTTACCACCACATCCTAGTAGTTATAGGAACATTATTTTTGGGTTTTGTTTCTTGTTCTACTAATCATGACAGGATCCAGAGTCAATTCATGGGCTTTGTCGATCGCGGGAGACGTGCCACCACCTTTGCAAATACCACAACCGTCACGAGAGGTGCACAAACATCCAAATGCACATGATCAGGTTAATGTATCTATACCACCATTTAATGGCCGTTTTAAACCTGCTTTATATATTGAATGGGAGTTCGACATAAAAAATATATTTGCTTCCCATAATTTCAATGAACATAAAAAGGTTAAGGTTGCGGTTGGTTCTTTCACTGGTTATGCTTTGGTTTGGTGGAGTGAATATTGACGGTTACACCCTGATTATATACCTACTACTTGGGATGATTTGAAACTTGCCATGCGACATACTTTCGTCCCTGCTTATTATACTCGTGACATGATTAAGAAGTTGCAACACTTAAAACAAGGTAGTGAAACTGTAACAAAATATTATGATGATTTACAAACTACCTTGTTGCATTCCTCTTTAGAAGAAAGTGAAGATGATTTTATGGATAGATTTTGGGGAGGATTAAACCGTGATATTCAAGAGATACTAATTCATGAAGAGTGTTATCCTATGGACCATTTGTTTCATCTTGCTTGCAAAGCTGAACAGGAAATAAAACGACGTGTTGGCCACGAGGAGAACAAGCGCACGATGCACATTCCAAGAGTTGATATGATTGTTCCTTCAACTACTAAGCATATTATGACAACCACATCCGTTGTTGTCAGGACTACATCACCTCCACCATGTGACACATCGCCCCCGAGAGTGGCTACATCATCTGAGTTGATCATAAGAGGTAATGACAAAGGTACTGATCTTCCATCTCTACATGAGAATGATGAATGCCTTGTCAATTTGAATGCACCATCTGATGAGCTACCCACTACTTTGATCACACCACCTATTTTACAGGACTACGTTGATAATTTGACTTTGCCATGTGATCAAACAACTAAAATACCAACAATTTTGAGTGCACCCATTGAATTAACTATTGATGCAAAAGAACCAATGTTTAATCATTTTGATATGACCTCTAATCTTGGTGATGATTCTGTGTTGAATGACTTATTGCATGTTTGCGTATTTAAGCATGTTGTAGCATGTAAATTTGATGCAAGTAAGGTTTATTCACCAATGTTGGGATGGTTTAATGATGAACATTGTCAATCTTTTGAAATGAATAAGAGCTTCACTTATATGTGCAAACTGAGTTGCAATATTTTCATGCCTTCTACTTCTTGTGCTAATTTTTTGGCTTTAGATTTTATGAACTATGCAAGTTACTCATCTATTCATGGGTCATATATGCAAAAATCAAGGGAAGTAAAAATGGATGACATATACATATACAACATGTACACCTTGTCTCTTTTGTTAGCC
>NW_021268748.1:0-1384 GCF_002162155.2 Triticum dicoccoides
ACACATAAATATACTATTAGTTCATATAGACGCCACAACCTGTCTTCAATACAGCAACCATAACATCCAACTCATCGTCCTATATGACCTATCTAACAGACGATCAAATGCACCACTCGCAATTCGCAAACAAAAACAGATATCGTTGAACCTGAACCCCCCTTGTTGCACCCAAAACGGAGCCTAACTGAATTAACCAGGTCAAGGAGCAGAGACTTCGGTGCACAATCCTCACCTCCGCCCTGCTCAGAATCCACTACGCGTACCAACCCCATGAAGAACCACAACTATCCATGCCAGTCAAGACGACCCGAAGCACGCCCGCTAGGAAATAGAGGGTTAGCGGTTTTATTCAACTTTTAATAAGAGGGGGAGGGAGGGAGAGTACCACATCGCCGACGACCGCGAGGCGGACGCGGCCGGCTCCGGCGCCGGCGCCGGAGGAGGCCATGGACCTGGACCCGATCTTGGGCGGCGGCGTGGCCGGGGAGGAGGGGAGAGGAGGAGGGCTCGCGGGGGCGCGCGCGGCTACTGCTGCTGCTCCCGCCGCCAACCAAGAAGAAAGGGAGCAAGACCGCACGAACATTCTTGTTTCGGGTTGGAGTCGTATTGGGTGCATGCCAGGCTCGAACTGCCCTGCGGTAGGTGCACGGTGCATACGCGCGCGAGCACGGTGGCTCACCTGGCTGTCAATGTTCTTCTGTGGGAATAAACAACCTAAAGAAAAGGTGTATTCCGATGGGAATATAAGCTTGGCTTGGGTATTTTTTGTCTTTAATTTAACTATTTTTTATCTTTAAACACAGTACAGACGCAAGCGCCCATATGTGTTGTATGTCATAAAGAAAATCTTTGAATTTGTTGTCGATTGAAATTTCAAAATATTTACTTTTCTTTGGTATATGACACATGTTTTGCTACTAGTTAAATTGATGACCTAAAATCTCATGTCCAGCTTATATTCCTATCCAGAGGGAGTATCATTCTTCAACAAGCGGTTGATACAACATCTTTTGACAACATCTTTTGACCATGACACCACTATTCTTTTAATCACACCTCAACGCCTCGACTTGTCCAGCCTCAAGCCAATGACGAGGAGGCAAGACACACAGCAATCAAGATGTGTCACAAATCGATGTCGGAGACCTCTACAACACGAGGGCTCTAGAGCAGTCTGGGTCAATACACCCCTCATCCATACACCTAAGAATAATCCGCGTGTGGATGACAGGTCTGGTCAGAGTTGTGAAGAAGTTATGAAGGAATCATTGACGACGGGGATACACTGCGCCTAGACGCCCACACCCTGAGAAGCGGCCAACCCTAACTACATCAGCGGTACCTCCAAAGAGGGGGCAAAGTCGTGGCACCGCTGCCTGTT
>NW_021268749.1:0-1668 GCF_002162155.2 Triticum dicoccoides
GATGAATATTGAGGCTCGTGGCGGATATCGTTATTTTCTCACCTTCACAGATGATTTGAGCAGATATGGATATATCTACTTAATGAAGCATAAGTCTGAAACATTTGAAAAGTTCAAAGAATTTCAGAGTGAAGTTGAAAATCATCGTAACAAGAAAATAAAGTTTCTACGATCTGATCGTGGAGGAGAATATTTGAGTTACGAGTTTGGTGTACATTTGAAAAACTGTGGAATAGTTTCGCAACTCACGCCCCCCGGAACACCACAGCGTAATGGTGTGTCCGAACGTCGTAATCGTACTTTACTAGATATGGTGCGATCTATGATGTCTCTTACAGATTTACCGCTATCATTTTGGGGATATGCTTTAGAGACGGCCGCATTCACGTTAAATAGGGCACCATCAAAATCCGTTGAGACGACGCCTTATGAACTATGGTTTGGTAAGAAACCAAAGTTGTCGTTTCTTAAAGTTTGGGGCTGCGATGCTTATGTGAAAAAGCTTCAACCTGATAAGCTCTAACCCAAATCGGAGAAATGTGTATTCATAGGATACCCAAAGGAAACTGTTGGGTACACCTTCTATCACAGATCCGAAGGCAAAACATTTGTTGCTAAGAATGGATCATTTCTAGAGAAGGAGTTTCTCTCGAAAGAAGTGAGTGGGAGGAAAGTAGAACTTGACGAGGTAACTGTACCTGCTCCCTTACTGGAAAGTAGTTCATCGCAGAAAACTGTTTCAGTGACACCTACACCAGTTAGTGAGGAAGCCAATGATAATGATCATGAAACTTCAGATCAAGATACTACTGAACTTCGTAGATCAACCAGAGTAAGATCCGCACCAGAGTGGTACGGTAATCCTGTTCTGGAGGTCATGCTACTAGATCATGATGAACCTACGAACTATGAAGAAGCGATGGTGAGCCCAGATTCCGCAAAGTGGCTAGAAGCCATGAAATCTGAGATGGGATCCATGTATGAGAACAAAGTATGGACTTTGGTTGACTTGCCCGATGATCGGCAAGCGATTGAGAATAAATGGATCTTTAAGAAGAAGACTGACGCTGATGGTAATGTTACTGTCTACAAAGCTCGACTTGTCGCAAAAGGTTTTCGGCAAGTTCAAGGAATTGACTACGATGAGACCTTCTCACCCGTAGCGATGCTTAAGTCCGTCCGAACCATGTTAGCAATTGCCGCATTTTATGATTATGAAATTTGGCAAATGGATGTCAAAACTGCATTCCTGAATGGATTCCTGGAAGAAGAGTTGTATATGATGCAACCAGAAGGTTTTGTCGATCCAAAGGGAGCTAACAAAGTGTGCAAGCTCCAGCGATCCATTTATGGACTGGTGCAAGCCTCTCGGAGTTGGAATAAACGTTTTGATAGTGTGATCAAAGCATTTGGTTTTATACAGACTTTTGGAGAAGCCTGTATTTACAAGAAAGTGAGTGGGAGCTCTGTAGCATTTCTGATATTATATGTGGATGACATATTACTGATTGGAAATGATATAGAATTTCTGGATAGCATAAAGGGATACTTGAATAAAAGTTTTTCAATGAAAGACCTCGGTGAAGCTGCTTACATATTAGGCATTAAGATCTATAGAGACAGATCAAGACGCTTAATTGGACTTTCACAAAGCACATACCTTGACAA
>NW_021268750.1:0-1816 GCF_002162155.2 Triticum dicoccoides
ACCATCACACAAACACAATGCATACTGAATGAACAAATAACAAGGACATGATTTTGCAGTCTACAACTTAGTGCAAGTGAATAATAAACTGCAACATAATGCAAATGAATGAAAATCTGGTGAACAACAGTAAGAACAATAAGGTTCTGAGCAGCGTTATCGACTCATGAATTTGTTCACTGTAAACCTTCGAGGCACTAACAGTAAACTCAGATTGGAAGATGCCAAGTCTGTCTTTGATTACTCAAAAGAGCTCATCTAGAATTCTGTAGTTAATCTCTCGAGCACCTTCAATTCTAAATGCTTTAGCAGTGTTGGTTTGCCCGTAAGCAAGGATATAACGTTGAATCCACACTGTTAATTTCCCACTAAGAAGTTGTCACTGCAAACTTGAAACATAACACTACCACCAATTTAGAAGAATGCCATCTTTGTTTTTTTTCATGCAACTTAATACAGATAGATAGGCAACATGGAGGGAAGTTGCAGACCAAACTCATCATGTGTTATGAAACCTATTACTGAAACCCCACTGGATACGTACACATCTTGAGAAGAGAAAAAATGCAGTAATAAGATTAGTACTCTGCTAGTGAAAAACAAAGAGACGGCGCTACTCCAGTAGCAACAGAAATATGATAGCATCAATGAGTTCAATTGCAAACCAATGTGTTTCCTCTTTTCTTTTCATTCATTCTTTCTAGTAGGGAGGAATCTAGCTGCATCAATTGGTTCCAACAACACGCAGATACGATGCTCGATATTGAGCTCATGCATGCGGATGCATTTTAAATTGGTAATTGAACATATATCAGAGTTTATGATGTTTTTTTCCAGAAAAATAAAAACACATGCATGCACATATATAGGGGTACATCCACAACATATCTTGCTTAAAACAGTACCGCATGCATCAGGCCTAAAACTCAAACCTGTTATTCACCTTGGTTGGAGCAATTTAAAATGATTAGCAGAGGCGTTAAAATCTGAGCCAACATCAGATTATCGGCTAGCGAGTACCTGTCCAGATACTTGGCAAGGTTTAGCTGCTGCTGCGCTACCTAAAATTTTGTATATACAGCTTTTAAGTGACGAGTGTGCGTTAGGCTCGGTTGCTGACCTCCGTCCTGGTCGGCCTGATGACGCATTGGTCGTCTGTGGCTTGCGAGTTGTGACTTGACTCCACGATCTGTGTGGCCTGATGCACTGGCTTGGACTGTGGTGAGTTGTGACTTTATAGAAGAAAATTGTGTTGTCGCCGGCTACAATAAGCTCCATGAATTGTTCTAGTGATCTCCCGTTGTTGTTGTTGTTGTTATTGTTGTTGTTGAAACTGATCATTATTTTTGAATTCCGGTTGTGCTTGTTGAGGTCATGCGTGGTTGTTGTACGTGCTGGTCTCAACTAATTAATCTAGCTAGTGACCCACCGAAACACACATGATAGCTAGATATATAGAAGAGGTGGCCGTGGATCGATTTTGTGACGGCACTGTGAATGCCGCGATACTTTGCTCCCAATGCGTTATGCTGCCGAAATTTCCAGCGAAAATCCCACCGACTAGAGTTGTTATGGGAAATAGTATGTGGTTACTGAAGGTTGTTCGGAGTCCCGGATGAGATCCCGGATGTGACGAGGAACTCCGGAATGGTCCGGAGGTGAAGATCGGTATATTGGATGAATGGTATTGGAGTCCGGAATTGTTCTGGGAGTACCGGGTGATGACCAGCGTGACCGAAAGGTGTTTCGGAGGCCCCGGCAAGCGTTCGGGGGCCTTATGGGCCAAGGGGAGGGGGCACACCCGCCCACTAAGGGG
>NW_021268751.1:0-1795 GCF_002162155.2 Triticum dicoccoides
TCACGAGAGGTGCACAAACATCCAAATGCACATGATCAGGTTAATGTATCTATACCACCATTTAATGGACGTTTTAAACCTGCTTTATATATTGAATGGGAGTTCGACATAAAAAATATATTTGCTTCCCATAATTTCAATGAACATAAAAAGGTTAAGGTTGCGGTTGGTTCTTTCACTGGTTATGCTTTGGTTTGGTGGAGTGAATATTGTCGGTTACACCCTGATTATATACCTACTACTTGGGATGATTTGAAACTTGCCATGCGACATACTTTCGTCCCTGCTTATTATACTCGTGACATGATTAAGAAGTTGCAACACTTAAAACAAGGTAGTGAAACTGTAACAAAATATTATGATGATTTACAAACTACCTTGTTGCATTCCTCTTTAGAAGAAACTGAAGATGATTTTATGGATAGATTTTGGGGAGGATTAAACCGTGATATTCAAGAGATACTAATTCATGATGAGTGTTATCCTATGGACCATTTGTTTCATCTTGCTTGCAAAGCTGAACAGGAAATAAAACGACGTGTTGGCCACGAGGAGAACAAGCGCACGGTGCACATTCCAAGAGTTGATATGATTGTTCCTTCAACTACTAGGCATACTATGACAACCACATCCGTTGTTGTCAGGATTACATCACCTCCACCATGTGACACATCGCCTCCGAGAGTGGCTACATCATCTGAGTTGATCATAAGAGGTAATGACAAAGGTACTGATCTTCCATCTCTACATGAGAATGATGAATGCCTTGTCAATTTGAATGCACCATCTGATGAGCTACCCACTACTTTGATCACACCACCTATTTTAGAGGACTACGTTGATAATTTGACTTTGCCATGTGATCAAACAACTGAAATACCAACAATTTTGAGTGCACCCATTGAATTAACTATTGATGCAAAAGAACCAATGTTTAATCATTTTGATATGACCTCTAATCTTGGTGATGATTCTGTGTTGAATGACTTATTGCATGTTTGCTTATTTAAGCATGTTGTAGCATGTAAATTTGATGCAAGTAAGGTTTATTCACCAATGTTGGGATGGTTTAGTGATGAACATTGTCAATCTTTTGAAATGAATAAGAGCTTCACTTATATGTGCAAACTGAGTTGCAATATTTTCATGCCTTCTACTTCTTGTGCTAATTTTTTGGCTTTAGATTTTATGAACTATGCAAGTTACTCATCTATTCATGTGTCATATATGCAAAAATCAAGGGAAGTAAAAATGGATGACATATACATATACAACATGTACACCTTGTCTCTTTTGTTAGCCACATTTCAGATTAAGCCGACGAGATTGACTGGGAGAATTTATCGAAGAAGGAGCTTCATGATAAGTTTCAGCAAATGATGACTGAACAGGTGCAAGATGTGCTGAACAATTTTGAAGAGGCCATGGAGAAGATCACTGGCTTTGAGAAGACGTTCGAAACAAAGCTCGATAACAAGTTTAATGAATTGCTCGCGCGTCTTCCACCACCACCACCCGCTGCAGCTAACGCACCTCTCCAACAACAACAACAACAACGACTACCTCCACGTCGCGAAGCAGACCTCCGCCGAGCAAGCCGTGTTCCTCTTGCGTTTGGCCAAACTGTTGGTGCTGCTGTTGATACTTCTGTGGCTCCTGCTGCTGATGCGGAGGAGGATGATTATGTGGGAGACTATGAGGATGAGGTTGATCAAAATCAACACTACGTGCAGCCACCTGTACCACCACCAGCAGGTCGACCTCAGGTATATATTCGTAATGGTAGGCCTGCACC
>NW_021268752.1:0-1154 GCF_002162155.2 Triticum dicoccoides
CTGCTATGCTTAGAGTCGTGTCAGGTCTGGTTCATCTGGGTGATGGGCTAGAGTGAAATGTTTATGTCGGTAATGAGAGTGGTGTGGTGAACACGATTTGGTAAAGGTATCGATGAGAGGCCATGTAGGAGTACATGGTGGGTTGTTTCATTGAAGCCGACCTTAAGCACTGAGATCTGTATGTGTGATTTAAGAATCAGCTACTACCATGCATTGGGCCCGAAACCAATGGACCCTCTCGGCTTCTTATTCACCCTAGTTCTCCGTCCAGGAGTTGCAAGTAGTTTCTGGTGTTTGTAGCCTACTGGAGGCCGTGGACAGCGCTGACCGTAGGGGTGGGCTGTGATGCGGTAGGTACGTGGCACGGTGTACCGAATACCCGTTAGGTATCTCGGAAACCCTGTTCACATCGTTCGGGGCCGTATGGGAAACCTCGGCCGGACTCCCTGCAGATGGAACCTGGATAGGCGATAAACCTGGACTAGAGGCTTAGGTGATTAGGTAGGTCGTGGCCGACACCCACGTTGGGCTTCCGCTTGAAGGTTGCCGAGTACATGTCGTGTAAACGACGGTAAG
Source organism: Triticum dicoccoides (assembly GCF_002162155.2). Taxonomy (NCBI): domain Eukaryota; kingdom Viridiplantae; phylum Streptophyta; class Magnoliopsida; order Poales; family Poaceae; genus Triticum; species Triticum dicoccoides. The sequence continues at coordinate 577 of NW_021268752.1, forward strand.
TGGTGAGAGCGTGTATGAAGAAGTACACCCCTGCAGGGTTAACATGATCTATTCGAATAGCCGCGTCCGCGGTAAAGGACTACTTGGTTGCCTATACAGTTCATAGACAAGTAAATGGAAACCGTTAAAAGCCTCAAGATAAGTGTGAGTGCCGAGGATGGCTCTTCCGTAGGAAGACGGAGGTGGATCCTCGGTAGTGTATTGAAGTGGTGAGTAGTGGACTCGTGTGCGCAAAACCATTTCAAGTTGGAGTATCGTAGGATAGTCTAGCCAAGAGTCAAAGCTGGCTTGCTGCAATAACTCCACCAACCCTTCTTGATAATATGCATGTATGTAGGATCTGATGTAAGTCTTGCTGAGTACCTTTGTACTCATGTTGCTATAATCTACATTTTACAGAAGACGCTGCAACCCCTTCTGATGGGTTCTATGTAGACGTTGACATCAACGAGTAGGCTAAAGACCCAGGTGGTGACCCTGAGCTTGTGAAGGACCACGTAGTATAGTTAGGCTTTCCAAGCCTCTTTTATTTTACTAGTTGTCTGTACTCAGACAAGTTACTTCCGCTGCTGGTTTGT
>NW_021268753.1:0-794 GCF_002162155.2 Triticum dicoccoides
ACATGGTCTATCAACCTGGCGAAAAGGCCTATCTTCGCGTTACACCAATGAAGGGTGCTCACCGCTTCGGGATCAAGGGCAAGCTAGCTCCTCGCTATATTGGCCCATTCACTATTCTGGAAAGGCGTGGAAAAGTGGCATATCAACTGGAGCTTCCGTCGAACCTTTCTCAGGTTCACGATGTGTTCCACGTGTCACAACTCCGACGCTGCTTCAAGGACCCAATCCGAGCAGTGGACCATGAAGTGCTCGAATTGCAACAGGACCTCTCCTATAAAGAGCATCCGGTCCGCATTCTCGACCAAGCTGAACGCCGCACACGTCAGAAGGCGATCAAGTTCCTCAAGGTCCAGTGGTCGAATCACTCTGAAGACGAAGCCACCTGGGAACGCGAGGATCGCCTTCGTGATGAATACCCCGCACTGTTTCCTTCTACCTCCTAAAATCTCGGGACGAGATTTCTTGTAGTGGAGGAGATTTGTAACGCCCGGATAATCTTGCTACAGTAATCCCACGCTAATCATGGCACGTCATCCCGATTACTGTTGCTATCCTCGCAATAATTCGAAACCGTTCAAATTCAAAATTCAAATTGATGAAAACAATAAATTTTTTCAAAATTTAAAATAAAATTGTTCGGTGGTTGACGAATATTACAAAGGTAATTATGGTGCAACAGGCATATTTTTATAAAATGGCTAAATGGATTAAATGATTTAAACAGAAAAGAAATAATAAAAGAAAATACAAAAGGAAAGAAAAACAGAAAACCAAAAAGAAAAAAAAACAAAAGG
>NW_021268754.1:0-1138 GCF_002162155.2 Triticum dicoccoides
TCGTCGTGCTCCTGTACCGCGCCTCGCCGTCGGCGTTGATTGGCGCTAGCACTCTCGTGGACGTGGCCGCGTCCTGCCTTCGGAAGAAGCAAGCGACAGAGTCGCGAGGCCCGACGCTCAGGGACACCACACGGTGCTCCACGCTCTTGAACCTGTCGTTGGAGACGATTTGCAGGAAGTCGCCGATGTTCACCACCAGCGCCGTACATGTTCAAACTTGTTTATCTGAAGTCCTCCTCCAGGTGGCCATTGTGAAGGCCCAGCGCTTCCGACAGTAGCTCAAGCAGGGTGTGTCACTGTGTCCCAGCGCCGTACATGTGGGTGGGATCTCCTCGGGCAGCGGCAGCTCCGATGCCGTATCGATGATCAAGGTGTCGTGCCAGTTGGCCGCCAGTAGATATCTTCAGTTGAATAACGTAGCATAGATGATCCTTCCATTTACAGTAGCAAGGACAATTGTACAACAAGACGATACCACTAGGGCAGGTTCCTTGAATCCTCAACATGACAGAAACAACCTTCTACTTTGAAGCCTCCTCTTTTGATCAGATTCAAATCATCACCCTTTCCAGCAGCAGCAGTAGTAACTAGCACTAGAATCACATTGTTCCGCACTTATTCTTGTTGTGTTTGCTGCTGGGTAGAAGAAGCTTTGGTGGGCTGCTGCTTGTCTTGGTTCTCATCGAAACAACCCAGCTGCGCGAAATCCTCGATCGACTTGACATGAACCTGCAAAGGAAAGACAATATTAATAAATCACAACTCTACTAGATTGTTAAGTTGGGTGGGATGTAAAAGCAAATCTTCTTCTAAGTGCAATATACTTAGTGCTGCTATATGAGTGTATAAATATTTGTTGCTATATAAATGTGAACAAAATTTGTGCTTGTATATGATATTCTGCCATGAAGAAAGAATAGATAGTGTGGGTCTGACCTTGTTTAATTTCTGCAATTCTTGTATATGATATTCTTTGGTGTGTATTGCATTCTCATCGTGGTTTTGATCACAGAACAAGAAGGGAAAGGGCGACTGAAGTACCTACTGCAGCAGACAGAAGTATTTGCCCACTTTGCAGAAGGAAGCCAGGCTAAAGAGAAGAAGCCACGTGGAAGGTGATTCTTGGTTATGTTTTTTT
>NW_021268755.1:0-1798 GCF_002162155.2 Triticum dicoccoides
TTTGGATGTTGGTCACATGGTGATGTGACCTGTCAGTGTTAATCACATGGTGATGTGAACTAGATTATTGACTCTAGTGCAAGTGGGAGACTGTTGGAAATATGCCCTAGAGGCAATAATAAAAGTATTATTATTATATTTCCTTGTTCATGATAATTGTCTTTTATTCATGCTATAACTGTATTATCCGGAAATCGTAATACACGTGTGAATACATAGACCACAATATGTCCCTAGTGAGCCTCTAGTTGACTAGCTCGTTGTGATCAACAGATAGTCATGGTTTCCTGGCTATGGACATTGGATGTCGTTGATAACGGGATCACATCATTAGGAGAATGATGTGATGGACAAGACCCAATCCTAAGCATAGCACAAAGATCGTGTAATTCGTTTGCTAGAGCTTTGCCAATGTCAAGTATCTCTTCCTTTGACCATGAGAGCATGTAACTCCTGGATACCGTAGGAGTGCTTTGGGTGTATCAAACGTCACAACGTAACTGGGTGACTATAAAGGTGCACTACAGGTATCTCCGAAAGTATCTATTGTTTTATGCGGATCGAGACTGGGATTTGTCACTCCGTGTAAACGGAGAGGTATCTCTGGGCCCACTCGGTAGGACATCATCATAATGTGCACAATGTGACCAAGGGGTTGATCACGGGATGATGTGTTACGGAACGAGTAAAGAGACTTGCCGGTAACGAGATTGAACAAGGTATCGGTATACCGACGATCGAATCTCGGGCAAGTAAAATACCGCTAGACAAAGGGAATTGTATACGGGATCGATTGAGTCCTTGACATCGTGGTTCATCCGATGAGATCATCGTGAAACATGTGGGAGCCAACATGGGTATCCAGATCCCGCTGTTGGTTATTGACCGAAGAACGTCTCGGTCATGTCTGCATGTCTCCCGAACCCGTAGGGTCTACACACTTAAGGTTCGATGACGCTAGGGTTATAAAGGAAGCTTGTATGTGGTTACCGAATGTTGTTCGGAGTTCCGGATGAGATCCCGGACGTCACGAGGAGTTCCGGAATGGTCCGGAGGTAAAGATTTATATATGGGAAGTCCTGTTTTGGTCACCGAAAAAGTTTCGGGCGATATCGGTATTGTACCGGGACCACCGGGAGGGTCCCGGGGGTCCACCAAGTGGGGCCACCTGCCCCAGAAGGCTGCGTGGGCCATGTGTGGGAGGTGACCAGCCCCTAGGTGGGCTGGTGCGCCCCCCACAAGGGGCCAAGGCGCAAGGGAGAGTGGGAGGGGGCAAACCCTAGTCCAGATGGGCCTTAAGGCCCACCTAGTGGGCGCCTCCCCTCTCTCCCCCTCCTGGCCGCCGCCCCCTTTGCCATCTAGGGCTGGCCGCACCCCTTGGGGGTGGGAAACCCTAGAGGGGGGCGCAGCCCCCTCTCCCCCTATAAATAGTGAGGCATAGGGCTGCCCATAACACGCGATTTGATCTCTCGTTGGTGCAGCCCTGCCCCTCTCCCTCCTCCTCCTCTCCCATGGTGCTTGGCGAAGCCCTGCTGGATTGCCACGCTCCTCCACCACCACCACGCCGTTGTGCTGCTGTTGGATGGAGTCTTCCTCAACCTCTCCCTCTCTCCTTGCTGGAGCAAGGCGTGGGAGACGTCACCGGGCTGTACGTGTGTTGAACGCGGAGGTGCCGTGCGTTCGGCACTTGATCATCGGTGATCTGAATCACGACGAGTACGACTCCATCAACCCCGTTCACTTGAACGCTTCCGCTTAGCGATCTACAAGGGTATGTAGATGCACTCTCCTTCCCCTC
>NW_021268756.1:0-799 GCF_002162155.2 Triticum dicoccoides
GGTTCGTTAACCGTGGAAATCACTCCGGGACCCCAAAAGAGTGAGCAATAGTCCACGAAACGGGCCAGAATCGGCCAAAACTATGAGTGTTGATGGCCGGCACGTGAGTGCACCTTGGGGTTCAAAAACCATGGAAATCGCTCTGGGACCCCATAACGGAGAGTAATAGTGCACAAAACAGACCAGAATCGGCCAAAATTGTGATTTTTGATGACCGACACGTAAACGCACCACGTGGTTCGTAAATCGTGGAAATCACTCCGGGACCCCCGAAAATAAGTAATAGTTCAGGAAATGGGCCAGAATCGGCCGAAACTGTGATTGTTGACGACCTACACGTAGGCGCACCTTGGGTTCAACAACCATGAAAATCGCTTTGGGACCCCAAAACGGTGAGTAATAGTCCACGAAACGGGTCAGAATCGACAAAAACCGCGAGTGTTGATGACCGACAGGTAAACGCACCCCGGGGTTTGTTAATCGTGGAAATAACTTTGGAACCCCAAAACAATGAGTAATAGTCACAGAAGGAGCCAGAATCGGCCAAAACTACGAGTGTTGATGACCGACACGTAAACGCACCCCGGGGTTCGTTAATCGTGGAAATCACACCGGGACCCAAAACAGTGAGTAAGAATCCACGAAACGGGCCAGAGTCGGCCAAAATTGTGAGTGTTCATGACCGACACGTAAACGCACCCCGGGGTTCGTTAATCGTGGAAATCACACCGGGTCCCCAAAACAGTGAGTAATAATCCACGAAACGGGCCAGAATCGGCCAAAACTGTGAGTGTTGATC
>NW_021268757.1:0-1221 GCF_002162155.2 Triticum dicoccoides
CAAAGCCACATCATCAATTTACAACCCTTTCTGACTTCATTTGTTATTTTTCATGCATTTACTGATTAATTTGACCTATAAGACCATGAAGTTGAAAAGCATTTGAAATGAACTCTGAAAAGGTTCCAAGTTGGCATGGTATCATCATTTCACCCACATATCATGTGCGAGAAAGTAGAGAGGGTTACGGCAAAAACTGGATGCACTTCGTGTACAAAACAGACAAAATCTTTCGAGGTATTAGGGTTCCATACGGAAACTCGTCTGTTACAAAGGAATTTCATTTTTTTGGAACTTATTTGAACTCCATAGTTTATCAGTGTTCAAAATGCACCATTCAAAGCCACATCATCAACTTACAACCCATTCTGACTTGATTTGTTATTTTTCAAGCATTTACTGATTATTTTGACCTATAAGACCATGAAGTTGAAAAGCAATTGAAATGAACTCTGAAAAGGTTACAAGGTGGCATGGTATCCTCATTTCACCCACATATCATGTGCGAGAAAGTAGAGAGGGTTACGGCAAAAACTGGATGCACTTCGTGTAGAAAACAGACAAAATCTTTCGAAGTATCCGGGTTCCATACGGAAACTCGTCTGTTACAAAGGAATTTCATTTTTTTAGAACTTATTTGAACTCCATAGTTTATCAGTCTTCAAAATGCACCATTCAAAGCCACATCATCAATTTACAACACATTCTGACTTCATTTGTTATTTTTCATGCATTTCCTGATTATTTTGACCTATAAGACCATGAAGTTGAAAAGCATTTGAAATGAACTCTGCAAAGGTTCCAAGTTGGCATGGTATCATCATTTCACCTACATAGCATGTGCGAGAAAGTAAAGAGGGTTACGACAAAAACTGGATGCACTTCGTGTACAAAACGGGTAATCTCTTTCTAAGTATCAGGGTTTCATACGGAAACTCGTCTGTTACAAAGGGATTTCATTTTTTTTGAACTTATTTGAACTCTATTGTTTTTCTGTGTTCAAACTGCAATTCAAAGCCACATCATCAATTTACAACCCTCTCTGACTTCATTTGTTATTTTTCATGCATTTACTGATTATTTTGACCTATAAGACCATGAAGTTCAAAAGCATTTGAAATGAACTCTGAAAAGGTTCCAAGTTGGCATGGTATCATCATTTCACCCACATAGCATGTGCGAGAAAGTAGAGAGGATTACGGCAAAAACTGGATGCACTTC
>NW_021268758.1:0-1425 GCF_002162155.2 Triticum dicoccoides
AGAGGTGGACGTGTTATCACTTGGGACGATTTCCGTCAAGATTTCCGCGCTCATCACATCCCTCAAAGTGTGGTTGAGAGTAAGCGTCAGGAATTCCGCAATCTGAAGCAAGGCTCTTTGTCTGTCTATGACTACAACAAGCTGTTCCAGAAGCTCGCCCGTTTTGCCAAGCAGGATGTTCCTGATGAGAAGAGCATGATCTATCAGTTCAGGGGTGGTCTTCGTGAGGAAATTCAGCTCGCTCTTGTCCTCTTTGAGCCGTTGAGATACGATGAGTTCTACAACATGGCACTGAAGCAAGAAGCTACTCAGATGAGATGTGATGCTTCCAGGAAGCGTGCCAGAGATGTTACTCCTTCTTCCTCTACTCAAGTGGTCAAGCAGCAGAAGTATTGGCTTCCTCCTCCTCCGTTTCGTCAGCCGTATCAGCAGAAGAGCAAAGGTGGCAGTGGTTTCTCCCACCCACCCAACCCAGGCTTTCAGAACAAGTCCTCGTCTCAAGCGCCAAGATCGAGTGCTCCGTATCACCGTCCGCTTTCATAGGTCACCTGCAACAAGTGCCAACAAAAGGGTCACTATGCCAACAAGTGTACCAACCAGAGGCGTCTTCCTCCTCCTCCTCCTGTCAGATCGGCAAGTACAGCTGTGGTCAAGCATAATCCCAAGTACGCCAAGGTCAATTTGATGAATGCAGCCCAGGCAGAGGACTCGTCAGATGTGATCATGGGTAACCTTCTTGTTAATGATATTCCTGCAAAAGTTCTTTTTGACTCTGGTGCATCGCATTCCTTCATGTCATTTCCATTTGCATCGGAGAACAATTTTAGCACTAAGGCATTACCTAGAGCTATGCAAGTCGTCTCTCCAGCTAAGCGACTGAGTTCTAGTATGGAGGTGCCGGATATTTCAATCTTGATGGGTGATTTCAAGTTTCTTGCTTCTCCAATGGTTCTTGGAAACTCGAATATCGATCTTATTCTCGGGATGGACTGGCTCTCTAAGCATAAAGCTCGGCTTGATTGTGCAACCAGGCAGATTCAACTGACTCATTCGTCTGAGGATGTCATTGTCTTTGCCGCTCGGGATAATACCATCCGGTTGTTTTCTCTCAATGAGAAGGGTGAATTGGATGCTATTTCGCAAATTCCGGTTGTTTGTGAGTATCAAGACGTTTTTCCAGAAGAGCTCCCAGGAATGCCTCCAAACCGGCCGGTTGAATTCGTTATTGAACTTGAGCCTGGCACGGAACCTGTGTGCAAACGTCCTTACAAGCTCGGCCCCGAAGAGTTGAAGGAGTTGAAGAAACAACTCGATGAGCAAGAAAGATTGGGTCTCATTCGGCCTAGTACTTCTCCGTGGGGTTGTGGTGTTCTTTTTGTGAAGAAGAAGGATGGATCGAGTCGACTTTGTGTTGATTACCGTCCA
>NW_021268759.1:0-1129 GCF_002162155.2 Triticum dicoccoides
TGTTTAGGTAGGTCGTGGTCTACACCCACGTCGGCTTTCGCTTGAAGTCTGCCGAGCACATGTCGTGTGCAGACGCTAAGTGGTGGAAACATGTATGAAGAAGTACACCCCTGCAGGGTTATCATGATCTATTCGAATAGCCGCGTCCGCGGTAAAGGACTACTTGGTTGCCTATACAGTTCATAGACAAGTAAATGGAAACTGCTAAAAGCCTCAAGATAAGTGTGAGTGCCGAGGATGGCTCTTCCGTAGGAAGACGGAGGTGGATCCTCGGTAGTGTATTGAAGTGGTGAGTAGTGGACTCGTGTACGCAAAACCGTTTCAAATTGGAGTCTCGTAGGTTAGCCTAGCCAAGAGTCAAAGCTGGCTTGCTGCAACAACTCCACCAACCCTTCTTGATAATATGCATGTATGTAGGATCTGATGTAAGTCTTGCTGAGTACCTTTGTACTCATGATGCTATAATTTACATTTTTTTACAGAAGACGCTGCAACCCCTTCTGATGGGTTCTACGTAGACGTTGACATCAATGAGTAGGCTAAAGGCCCAGGTGGTGATCCTGAGCTTGTGAAGGACCACGTAGTATAGCTAGGCTTTCCAAGCCTCTTTTATCTTTCTAGTTGTCTGTACTCAGACAAGTTACTTCCGCTGCTGGTTTGTATGACTGTATGACTTGAATGCTGGGTCGTGTGACCCATACCTTTGTGTATATTATGTATGGCTCTCTGAGCCTTAAATAAAGTGCTTGTGTCATAGAGTCATGTTGTGATGCCTTGTTGTGTTTGCACATATCGGGCATATTGTGTGTATGATTGAAATGCTTGGTATGTGTGGGATCTGACTATCTAGTTGTTTATCTTTAGTAGCCTCTCTTACCGGGAAATGTCTCCTAGTGTTACCGCTGAGCCATGGTAGCTTGCTACTGCTCTGGAACACTTAGGCTGGCCGGCATGTGTCCTTCTTCGTTCCGGTGTCTGTCCCTTCGGGGAAATGTCACGCATTGAGTACCGGAGTCCTGTTAGCCCGCTACAGCCCGGTTTACCGGAGTCCTGCTAGCCCAGTGCTACAGCCCGGACCCACTTGCTGATGACCGACACGTTCGAAGCTGGGTCATGGATGCCTGTCCCT
>NW_021268760.1:0-2138 GCF_002162155.2 Triticum dicoccoides
GATGCTGCCTAAATTGGATACATTTGTTTTGCTTACAAATGAAGGGCCTAGCTTGGAGAAGGATGAACATTGGAGCAAGAACAAGCATGGAGATGATGGCATGCGCAAGGGGAACAAGAACAGAGTTACAAGTGATGATTTCAGGTCTTTGAAGCCACCATAACGAGTGCATGAAGCCTTGGACGAAATATACAAGATGTCACTTCATAAATTTCGTCCAGAGGCTATTATAGGTGCTGCGTCACCTTTTTATTGGGCCAGGCCCATGTAATTTCGAAATACATAAGTATAGGCTATTTTTAGAGTCCGTATGTGTGGGGAAACAAGAGATAGGGTTGATTTCGGACCCCTCCACCAAGGGCCACGAAATTCCCCCTCTCTTCCTCCATATATACAGCCCTTAGGGCACCATTTAGACTTTGGGTTTTGTTTAGATTAGAGTTCGCCATAGCTGCAACTTCGCGTACTTCGTTTGTGTTCAACGACCAGACAAAGGCGTCACAGAACCCCACCTTGATCAATAAAGCTTTCATCTTATATTCGCAATATCCAGATTGCAATCTCAGATTCTTGCTTGTTCTTCGTTTGCTTGCAGGAAACAGACCCTCGTGGTCAGGTTGATCGTGCTCCGGCGTGGTCAATAACCTCTCGGAGTTGGTTTAGCGATTGCTAAGGCGCGACTTCCTCGCACGTTCGTAGTCGGATCGTCAAAGTCGACTTCCACCAAAGCGATATCCATCATCTCATCGAAAGACAGGACACCTTTGCCTCTATCAAGTGGCATCAGATTTCCAGGTTGCTCGGTGAGATTTTACAGTTTTTCGTAGTTTAGATCGAGTCTGTTCTTCATACCTACAGTCCACGAAAAAGCCACAAAAAAAATTAGGGTTAGTTCATCATATCCGAACCAATCTGAGCCTTTGCATAATCTTTTTAGGGTTTTGCTTTGTTGAATTTGCGGTTGCATCGTCGTGTCTAGTTGCTGGTCTTAGAGTCTAATCTTTTAGAGTTTCGAGTTCTGGTCATAAGTTGTCATGCCGCCACCGCACCATCATCATCGCCCCTACCATCTACCACCACCGCTTATCCGCCACCGCTTCAAATCCGTATCCATATACCACCACCGCTGTCATATACCACCACCGCTGCCATCTACCACCATATATCCACCACCAATCCGAGTTCTTGTCATATTAGGTTTGTTTTCGAGATCCATCTAGATTCCGATTCGTGTTTCCTTGCCGGAGTAGGTTTCGGGGAAAAAAAAGAGTCCGGAAACCACCCTCCGTTTAGGCCCAAATTTTTCAAAAACGCACTTGTCGAAAAATTTTCTGGCTATCCTATTTTTAGGTGTTTCTAAGCATTTTGAGACAGTCGCCGTTATAGAAAGTTTTTTTTGACCCGTTTCCAGTTTTTGGGTCCGGGCAGTCAAAAAAAAAATTGTCAACAAAAAATTTCGTGCCCATCCTGTCAGTTTGACCTGGGAAGAGTTTTGAGACACTCGCCATTATAGTGATTTTTCGCAAAAAAAAGAGCGAAAAAAAATTCAGAGTGTGCTTTTCCCTTGTTTACGTGCCGCGCCGTGATTTTGTTGGTGTTCTAGGCTCGCGTCTCTAGCACAGTCTAGCCTAGGACCAGCACGGTACCGTCGTTGAGCGTTTATTCAACTTTGCATCTCTGAATTGATTATTGCTGACCCTTTTTGCTACCATATTATAAGCCTTCCCAGCTCCACATACATCTACGTCGTGCGTTTGACTCTCCCTGGTAATCGCTCTATCCAAGCTTTGAGAGTTTTTGACGACAACGGTTGCCGATCACCGCTTGCTGCTGGGTAAGAACTGGTAAGAATTTGAGATTTGCTTGACGGATTTGTGACACCCACCACCACTTCTTATTAGTCTGTAGGATCATATTCTTGTGTGTTTCTATTTGCTGCTAACCATGGTAGGATCACAAGCCGATGAGACTGATTGGGAGAACCTGACGAACAAACAACTACATGATAAATTTCAGCAAATGATGAGTGGACAGGTGCAAGATGTGCTAAACAGATTTGAAGAGGCCATGGAGAAGATAGATGGCATGGAGAAGACGTTCGAAACAAAGCTCGATAACAAGTTTAATGAATTGCTCGC
>NW_021268761.1:0-1211 GCF_002162155.2 Triticum dicoccoides
AGAACCCATCAGAAGGGGTTGCAGCGTCTTCTGTAAAAATGTAGATTATAGCAACATGAGTACAAAGGTACTCAGCAAGACTTACATCAGATCCTACATACATGCACATTATCAAGAAGGGTTGGTGGAGTTATTGCAGCAAGCCAGCTTTGACTCTTGGCTAGGCTATCCTACGAGACTCCAACTTGAAATGGTTTTGCGCACACGAGTCCACTACTCACCACTTCAATACACTACCGGGGATCCACCTCCGTCTTCCTACGGAAGAGCCATCCTCGGCACTCACACTTATCTTGAGGCTTTTAGTAGTTTCCATTTACTTGTCTATGAACTGTATAGGCAACCAAGTAGTCCTTTACCGCGGACGCGGCTATTCGAATAGATCATGATAACCCTGCAGGGGTGTACTTCTTCATACACGCTCTCACCACTTACCGTCGTTTACACGACATGTACTCGGCAACCATCAAGCGGAAGCCCAACGTGGGTGTCGGCCACGACCTACCTAGTCACCTAAGTCTCTAGTCCAGGTTTATCGCCTATTCGGGTTCCATCCATGAGGAGATCCGGCCGAGGTTTCGCTCACAGCCCCAAACGATGTGAACAGGGTTCCCGAGATACCTAACGGGTATTCGGTACACCGTGCCACGTACCTACCGCATCACAGCCCACCCCTACGGTCAGCGTTGTCCACGGCCTCCAGTAGGCTACAAACACCAGAAACTACTTGCAACTCCTGGACAGAGAACTAGGATGAATAAGAAGTCGAGAGGGTCCATTGGTTTCGGGCCCAATGCATGGTAGTAGCTGAATCTTAAATCACACATACAGATCTCAGTGCTTAAGGTCGGCTTCAATGAAACAACCCACCATGTACTCCTACATGGCCTCTCATCGATACCTTTACCAAATCGTGTTCACCACACCACTCTCATTACCGACATAATCATTTCACTCTAGTCCATCACCCAGATGAACCAGACCTGACACGACTCTAAGCATAGCAGGCATAGCAAGGTAGGAACAACACATACATATGGCTCAAACAACTCCTACACATGCTAGTGGGTTTCATCTAGTTACTGTGGCAATGACAGGTCATGCAGAGGAAGTGGGTTCAACTACCGTAGCACACAGCAGTTTGAAACGCGTTGTCTTAATGCAGTAAAAGAGAGCAGGAGCGAGAACATGGGATTGTATCGATATGATCA
>NW_021268762.1:0-11503 GCF_002162155.2 Triticum dicoccoides
GGTGAACCGAACCAGGGGGAAACACCTCTCATTCAAGAAACATGCCCATGCATTGAAACGTTAGAAAACAAAATAGGTACCTCCATATACATGCTGCATAGATGAGATTGTGCGTGTGGCAGCTCCTATCACCTCATACTCGTAGTATACCTACCCATGGCCGTCAGTGCGCTTGACAACCATATCTTAGTGGACGTGATTTAGTCCAACAAACAAACATCAAACATCTTAAGATAATCCTCTTAGCGAAGAAGTTTTTCCTATCTTTGTTGCTCTCAAGTATCATATTTCCGTTACTACATGTTTTCACCTCATAGTTTTGGGATGTTTTTCATAAGCCCATAAGAACCATATCTTTTGGTTGTTAAGTTGTCAACAACTACGTTCATGCCTTCCTTGTCAGGATGCCCTTTCAAGTTCCTTGTCGTAGCAGGTGCTGCTTTCTTCTCCATTCAATTGGTTCCAAGTATCTACCTTCCATTCAATTGTTTTGGGAGCATCGTGTTCTTCCTTTATTTTGAAGTTGTTTCAATCTTGTCAACTTCATGTTGGATCCCTTGTTTGTCTTTTCAACAGGAGTGTTGTCCAAGTTCTCTCTTGTTCCATGTGGCCTTTTTTTCATGTCTTCCAACCTCCAAGGTTCTTTGGTATCTCTACTTTGTCAATGATGCAACTATATAACCCCACAAAAAAAATGATGCAACTATATAGCTAAACCTCTTCCTCTTTCTTTTCTAGATCTCCGGACGAGATCTATTATAAGTGGGGGAGTGTTGTAACAGCCCGAGACCAATTTCTCTGATTCTTTCCTTAACTATTTTTAATATTTATTTTATTTTATTTTTGAATCAGAATTTCATCATGACATCGAACATCAAATAAATAATAGTGAACATTTTTAGAAATTCTTTTGAGCCTTCCTTTTATTTTATTTAAGTGTTTTTCTTTTCCCTTTAAAAGCTTTCCACAATTCGCATGCCTTTCCTCAAGTTTGGCCCCCAAACCTTGCCCAAAATTCTTACATCTTTTTCCCAAGCTCCACCAAAATCTCTTGATTTTCGGACACTTAGTATACCTCTAGTTCAAATCCATTTATCTAAATTCAAATGAATTTGAATTCAACTTCATCCAAAATTGCTGGAAACACCTCCTTAGGTTTGCAAATATTCCAGAAGCACTCTCAACAAGTTTCACCTTTTTCTAGAAGTCCTAGCCATTTCTTTCCTTGCCTTTGTTCTTCTCAATTTCTGTAATTACGAAAAGGCAAAGAAAAAAGGAAAAGAAAAGAGTAGTCCCAGCTTCCGAGCGCTGCAGCCCAGCTTGCCCTGGCCTAACTCTCGCCCCAGCCCTGGCTCACATAGCGCTGCAGTCCAGCACTGTAAGGTATTAGTTCTGATGTTATTGCTACAAATATTCATGTCCCATACAACCAAATGCTAATAAATATATTGTAAAAGAAGATCTGGCAACAACGTGTGAGGTATCATCTAGCACTATTAATTTAGGGCTCCAGCCTGCCACAATAAAAAAGTGGAGTACTCCACTATTGGACGAAGACTACAATACTGGATTGAATAAAATGCATTAGTAGTCATTGAACTTTTGTTGATAGCTCACTTTAGCCACTATACTTAAGAATACAATAACTATATACATCTATTGGTGATTATACAGTCACTGCCTCACCGTAGAGCTTCATATTTCGTCTAGTTGACCCGTCAAACTGTCTAAGTGACACCTCATCAGCTGGTTGTGTTCCCTCTCTGCCTACCCAGTCCCACATGTCAATGGGTTAATAAAGAAATAATTGAGGAAACAAAAATTATGTGCATTGAGGAATCGACTCCTTTGGTAGCGGCGGCCATGGGCATTGCCAGCCAGGGTTTCAATCCCATGGCTTGTCCCTGGTCGCCGATTTGGACCAAGATCCTCCGGCTAGGCTCCCGCGAAACTTCCACTCTGAAACTTGGACAGACCGGCGGGTGTGGCATGGTTTGCGGCCAAATCCAGTATGTGTGAGGGTCCAGCCGTGGGTCATCCGCAATTGGCCAGAGTTGCATGTTGGTGCTCAGGATTGGCGTGGGGGCAGCCAGTGGTGAGGATCTCCGTTGTAGGTGTTGGTCCATGATGACCACTCCGTCCTGCGGCGTCGACCTGGCCACGGATTGCGTTGGCGACCGAACGATCTTTGCAAGGGTTACTCTCTCTAGATCCACTGGCCGCCTTTGATGGATAGATGCATTCTATTGACAATCACTGGACATAGAGGGTATGGTTGTGCAGCAGCAGTCGGTTTCTAGTCCAAAGCATGCGGCTGCTGGGAAAGTGGTGGCAACAACACATGATTGACTCCGATGGTGGTGCTCCTTGAGTACCCAGTCTCAAGCTATGGTTTGAAAACCTAGGTCTGAGCCGAGTTTGTTGTACCTGGCAATGCGATGTTTTTGTGTCGTTACCTTGTTGAAGGCATTGCTCGAATATGTGCGGACTAGTTCTTCAGGATGAAAACCTAGACTCTGGCTTTTAGTGGTCGGATCTGTTTAAGAATCTCATTATCCTTGTGGTGTCATGAGATGGTTGATGCAGATTTGATCACTTCAGGGTTTTTTATTTCTCCATGCTTAGGCACAACTTTGGCCTATATGACTTTGCTATCTGCCGACAGGTTTTGTGTGTGTGTGTGTGTGTGTGTGTGTGTGTTTGTTGGTATTGGTGTTGGCTGTGTGTATCCTAACAATGCAGAGGGCGTGTGTGCTCCTTTTAGTTGTATCCGCTTCATGCTTCATTTTAAGTAATAAAGTCCACCCTTTGTCGAAAAGAAGAAAATATGTGAGGCACATCCTAACCAACCGATATATGGGAATTTTCTAGATAAAATTTTCACGCCGACATGGCTAACGTAACTATTTAGAGTACATAAAAAAGATTGTATCGACCTATATTATGAGTATCCACGCGATGTGCTAGTTCTTTTAATCTTGGCATAAGGGCTTTTCTGAAAACATCTGTTTGGACATAGAAGTAGTACATGTTCAGTAATACTTATCTAAAATTTGCTAGGTGATATACAAATATAATTCTTGATTTTGCAGTTAGATTTAAGATTAGAAACTGAATAATGTTAGCGATATCTTCCTTGGTTTGTGGCAAATGCACTGTGCTAAATATCAAGTCCTAGCTTAAACCTTGAAACATATCTTCATACCATCTCCCTGTGGCGTGGCTAAATATCCATAATAAGTTTGATAGTGGTTTGATTTTATATTTTTGTTAGAATTAAGGAGGCAAAAAAAGAAAAGAAAAAGTAAGTGGTGATTACTTTTGGTGTTTGGCAGCCATGACAGAAATGCTACTGGAATGGAACATTGGCCTTACAGCACAAAAGGACCGGAATGGGAGCACCCCCCTTCACTTTGCAACATCAATTCTACATGCAAGAGGTGTACACTTCTGGATCTTCCGTCATTGGTATACATGGTTTCATGGTTTTTGGCATTCAAGCATGCCATTCTATCCTGTGCTGCAAGTCATCTTCCATCCTTGGTTCCCATGGAATCATAGTACTTGGCATTCAGGCATGCCGTTTGATCCAGTGCTGCAAGCTAACCCAACTCCAATGTATCAGTCAGATGGTCAGGGACTATTCCCTATACACATTGCTGCTTCCATAGGTGTGAACAAAGCCATTGTCAAATTTGTAGACAAGTGCCCCAACATTGCTGGTGTGCGCAATATGAAGGGAAGAACTTTCCTTCATGTCGCTGTTGAAAAGAAGAAATGGAACATAGTCGCACTTGCTTGCCAAACTCAGTCGTTATCATGGATTTTGAACATGCAAGACAATGAAGGGAACACTGCGCTACACCTAAGTGTAATGCTTGGGCATCAGGACATCTTCTGTTTGCTCCTGGAGAATCCGGAAGTGCGGTTAAATCTAACAAATAAAAAGGGTGAAACTCCTCTAGATTTATCGCAGAGTAAGATTCGCGCTGGATGTTTTTGTGCATGGGTAATGTACTTTCTTTCCTTTCATTTCAGGCTTAATTTGCTCCCACAAAGGCAAATGTAGTAGCAATAGTTCATATGGCTGACACGAATTTCTTATTTGCTCTTGCAGAACCCCAGATTTGTGATGAATGCTGCTTTAATATATTGTCGCGCTAAACATGGCAATCGCCGATTGGATCACTTTGAAGATCAGTACATTCAAGCAGAGGATGAAGAGAAAGAATCAGACAAACTGACAGCTTCGACTCAAACATTGGGCATTGGGTCAGTGCTAATGGCAACTGTGGCGTTTACTGCAAATTTCACTCCACCAGGGGATTACAGTGACAATGGCACACCCAATCTTTCTAGGAGGTATGTTTTTGATGCATTCATCGCGGCCAACTCGCTGGCATTCGGGTGCTCTGGTTTAACTACTATCAACCTCATGTACTCTGGGACAGCTATCGTCGACGTGCCTTTGCGCAGCAAACACTTTGACGTAGCTGTGGTCTTCGCGTTTTGTTCGGTCACGAGCTTGGCTACAGCCTTTGTGCTAGGCCTATGTGGTGTTGGACTTGGACCCATTTGCCCATATGACTTCAGTTGCAGTGTGTGTGGTGGCTTCTCTTTTTGTGTCTGTGTGGATACATAGACCCCCTGCGAGGCCAAGCTGTAGCTAGAGCTTTATTCCATAGAATGGGTTATCCAGCACTGGTGATATCCGCACGCATTCTCATCATCCGGACAGCGATGGTGTACTTGTGAGAGGTGTACGAGCTGCGGGCGCGGACGCGCTATGGCCGAGCGACAGGAGTGAGAGGTGTACGTGTGGGCACGGGAATGCTCGTCGTCGTCCATGGCGAAAACTGGAGCTTGCCCGCGAGGGAGGAGCAAACACGGGGACGCGAAAAAATTCAGCCGGTCACGAACGACGAGCCGACCACAGCTTCTCCCGCAGCCGCGCCTACACTCGCCGCGGTCCGCGGCCTATACTGTACTGCCCGTCGGCCTGGGAGCACGGCGGGGCGGGGCGCTGCTTGTTGGCCGGCGGGCCGGCCTGGACACCCGGCGGCGGCGCTGCTCTTCGCCTGCTTCTAGGGGAGTAGCCGGCCATGGGAAGGAACAGCGTGGCAGGCCGGGGCGCTGGTCGTTGGCCAGCAGGCCCGGCCTGGGCACGCGGCGACGGTGCTGCTCTTCGCCTGCTTCGAGGAGAGTAGCCGGCCATGGGGAGGAACAGCATCGGCGGCTGCTGTTGGAGATGCTCTTAGGAGCTCCAACCCGTCCTCTCTGCTCTCTCCCGCCCAGGCCCAGGACGCGACCACCGCATCCCGTGGATGGCCGCCTCGGGTGGCAGCAGCTGCTCGTGCCGGCCCTGCTGCACCGCCCGGCCACCGGAGCCGCTGTCAGGGTCAGGGTGCCATGACCCAGCACGGCCGGCCACTCCTTTGCGTTCTCATGGTACCTCTCGCATGCACGCCTCGCGCCGCGCCTGCCGGAGCTGCCGTCAGGGTACTTCGTGGTCATGTTGGTCAACGGCGAGCTCACTCTGGCCACGGGCGACCTCGCGCTGTCGTCTTCATCGCCGGCCTCCTTCTGTCCCGGCGCGAGAAAGCCTACCCCGCCGGCACTCCATGGAGAGGCGGAGGAGCTAGCGCTGCTCACTCTCTCCGGCGAGAGGAAAACGATTGGCGCCCAAAAGCTGTTCGATGGAATGCCTCAAAGAAAGAGATATGGGAAGAAGAAGACCGTCTGGTCATTGACAGGTGGGGTCCACCTCTCATTTGCCACATCAGTTGGTCAAAGCTTTTAGTCGTCGCCACGTCAGCCCGACATGCGGACCCAACTACTCAGTTTCGCTATTTTCGCAAGCTTATCAGACTATTAGTGCTCCGCGTTACAGATTAGGCACATTTTCGGTGGTTTTTCGTGCCCTGGTTCAAATGTGGTACCAAGTTGTTACCCTAACCCCAAATGTGGTTGTTTTGGGTAAATAACTCACCTTGATCGTCACGATGAGTTGACACAATGAGATGCACCAAGTAGAGTCTGTTGAGATGCCACACCCTGGAACAGACAGATATGTTGCAACATGAGCATATGCAGACTGTAGAGCTTGGATCTGAAGCAGAGGAGACAATTGCCAATGGAAAAAGAGAAGCAAGAACAAGACAGGGCACTGAGAGGGACTAAGGGGGTTCTACAGACAGAGGCGGATTACGAGGAAGAAAAATAGCAAGTGCCTTTGATTGAAGATTCAGATGATGAAAACAATTCTGTAATTCAGACTATTAAGCCAACAGCCCAACAAGATTCCATTCAATTCAATACTTAAACAGCAGCTCCTTAACTTCCTGCATAGGGCATGCAGTATCAGCTGGTATTTCAAATCCTTAGGACTTCCAAACTTGACAGCGTCTGGTTGCATACGCCTCCATCAACATGGCTCAAGATGCATATTTGTACCACTGCGACTGTGCACGAATCAAATTCCCTACCTCATCATGAACGACATACATACCCACTACATCCTTTGATATTTTTTCCGCTCGTTGTTTAGTTTTGCTCATCTTTCTCTCTGGTTAGTAAAAGTAAAACACCCCCGTATTTCCCACAAAAAAGTAAAAAACGCTCGGCAGCACCTCGTCATCCAAAGAAGAAAACCAGATGGGGTTTTCCACATATAAAAAATTGTACATTAAAACTGTCAAAATTATGAATTTCAATAAATAAAATTCATCAATTTAGACAATATTCATGAATTTGGAAAATGTTCGTGAATTTAAAGTGTTCCTAAACTTACAAAATGCGTGCAGATTTAAAAATATCTTAGATTTTAAAAAGGTTCATGAGTTTAGAAATTGTTCGTGGATGATTTTCATAAAAACTTCCTGAATTTTAAAATTTTAAAACTAGAAAATAAAAGTATAAATAAGTAGAAAAAAGGCAAAAGAAACAAAAAGAAAAAAGAAAACCGAGCAAAAAAAAGAAAAAAAAAGCAGAGAAAAACCAAAGGAAAAACACAGTGCGTTCTCATGGGCCAGCCTGTTTGTCCCAGTGGTGTGCGCTCCGTACAGGTAACCCAATATTTGAGTTTTCTGCGATGGCATGAGCCGCTGGGAGAGCTTCTCCCATCCCTATTTTTTTAAAGTGCATTTTCGTTGGCCAGAGCGTTCATGAAAACTTACTTTTGGTCCTGCTCGACAGCGGCACCAGCTCAAGACCCCACGGGCCGTCCTCAAGCTTGACATCGCGTCGGTGTTGACTCCCACTCTGAGGAGGGGAGGTGTTCGAGGCATTTGCGTAGCGACAACGGTGTCGGCCGATGGATTGGATGACACGTCTGCGGTCTGTTTTGGTCAGGGTCATGACAATGATCCTTCCGTAGGTTCACCTACGAAAACATTGTTACGACTTATCCTTCCTCTAAATGATAAGATTCAATGGACTTCTCGCCCGTCTTCCGGCCTAGTATCCCTCGAACTCTCCAGCACCTGGGTTTCGGCCAACGACGATCCGCCATGCAGAGCGAGCTTCGATGACAGATCAAGGTATTACTTCCGGTCACGGGGAAGGTTTTACGTCGACTTCACCGCAATCACCGGTGGAGAGATTGGATCCCTAGAAAACCGTAGGGGAAAACGAAAATAAACATAGTTTTGTTCAGCACGATGATACGTTCCAAATTGGTTTTTTTTTTCAAGATTTCTTAGAGCACATGGTGGGCTTTCATGTCCGGCCCAGTTGTGGGCTCCCGGCCACTTCACTTTACGGCCTGCACTGAGTCTGGAGCGCGAGATGGCGGCGGCGTCGTTGGACGACGACCACCTGATCAAGGTACCATCTAAAGTGCGAGTCTTTGTTTGGCGGCTCGCACAACACTTTTTCCCTTCGGGCTCAGAGATGCATCATCGGAAAATGACCACTAGCCCTCGATGTGTTATTTGTCAAGCAGAGAATGACTCTTGGAGACATTCGTTAATAGATTGTACCATGTCACGTTGTGTTTGGGCATTACTTGATGAATCCCTCATAGAGCACATGTGCATGAATTCTTGCTCGGATGCGAAGGAATGGCTGTTCCACATGATGGAGACTACAACACATGAAGAATTCATCAAAATTTTATTGACACTTTGGGCGATCTGGGGTGCGCGCCGAAAGGCAATTCATGAATCTATCTACCAAAGCCCGGTGACTATTCATGGTTTTGTTACCAGTCTCATTGCCGACCTTCAAATGGTGAACACAAAACTGGATAAAGCTGCTCCAAATCTACAAGCAGCAGCGCCGAGATGGAGGCCACCGCCGGAGGGCTGGGCCAAAATTTATGTTGATGGTGGTACAAACAAGATAGGATCAAAGGGAGCAGCTGTCGTCATATGCAGGAATGATACAGGGAAGTACCTGGGGTCTTCAGCGAGGGTATTGAACAATTGCACCGACCCAGCAACTCTTGAAGCAATAGCATGCTGTGAAGCGCTGACTTTGGCGGAGGATTTAAACATTCAGAAAGTTATTATCGCATGTGATGCTTCCACAGTTATCAAGAACATCAATGAAGGTAGTAGATGCGAGTATAGCTCGGTTCTTATGGAGATTAAGGTGCGATCGAGACATTTTCTTAATGTTAATTTTGTGCACGAGGGTAGAGCAACAAACATAGAAGCTCACAATCTTGTGAAAAGTGTTTTATCACTCGGACATGGTCGATTCCTATGGCTACTCCAGCCATGGGATCCCTCTATTGTACTTCCTGTTATAGAGCAATAAAATGACCGTGTGATCCTCAAAAAAAAAAAAACCTGATGTCGGCTCCTGCCAAGGTTTGATTCAAACGAACCCAATCCCACTTGACATTCCCTTAGTTATGAATTCTGTTACTACTATTTCAATTACTCCTAGTGTATTGATAATTTTTCACAAATTTTATATGGCCAAACGTGGGATTTCAGGATTTTATATGGCAACAATAGTAACTGGAGTAGTATTTTAGGAGCAGGCTATTGATAATTTTTTTCTTGGAATCCTGGCTCCACTCCTGACATATTTTGCAAATTTGAAGGTGAGATGAGCGGTGATGCAGAAACATCATGACTGCTTACTCTGTTTTCAAGGTACCACCGGACTTTCTTCTATGCTATTGCTAGCGGAACTAGTGTGTCTGCTTACTCTGTCAAGTTTCACTAGTCCATGGAGAAAAAAAAAACTTCAGGAGTCTTGATTCTACTTGCTTGAGCAAAGGGTTATTGATCAAGTTGGTGGTTGTAGGAATCAACAACAAAACGTACAATACGCATACGCTGCAAGTCACTACTGCTAACTTGTGCAATTAATAATTAATAGTATACGTAGTAGTACGGTAGTAGTACATAGCTACATTACATCTAGATATATCCCCTTTTATTCATTTTGGTAACAAGTATTTTCGGACGGAAGAAGTACATGAGTATGCGTGACTTGGGCCACCTGCAGTCTCTAGGTCGATGTCGTCTTCGGAATTGCTAGTATATATAGATTGTGTTGCTGGTCAAACTAGTACTACTTTCTCTTTTTTATTAAAAATGTTGACTTATATACATGATTAAAAACACTTGTTCAACATTTTCTAAATTCTTGATTAAATTTTTTATATACATGATCAAATTCTTTCATCACTTTTTAATACATGGTCAAAACAAATTCTATACCAGACGAGCGAATGCATAAAGGGAGGTTCGAATTCTTACAATCACGTATGAGCAAGAGACTTGTGGATTGGAGTGAAAGATACTCATTTCGGCGAGTAAAGAAGTTTTGATCAAATCTGTGGCCCAGGCCATCCCCACCTATGTAATGAGTGTTTTCAAACTTCCTTTCTCAGTTTGTGATGATTTGTCCAAGTTGATGAGACATTACTGGTGGGGCGTGCAAAATGGTAAGAAAAAGATGGCTTGGATGGCATGGGATAAATTGGTTCTACCTAAATCCAAAGGAGGGATGGGGTTCAGGGATATGAGGGCGTTTAATCAAGCTTTGCTTGCTAAACAAGCCTGGCGACTCCTTGTTGCACCTGAATCGCTTTGTGCAAGACTACTACGGGCTAAATATTATCCAAATGGGAATCTACTAGATACATTTTTTCCGAGTAACTCATCAGCAGTTTGGAAGGGTATCGAACATGGATTGAACTTGGTGAAAAAAGGTATGATCTGGCAAGTCGGCAATGGTAATCTTATTCGAACTTGGCGAGATCCATGGATTCCTAGGGGTATGCCTTTTACGCCTATTTCCCCTAAAAGAAATTGTCGTCTAAATAAAGTTGCTGATTTTCTGGATACTAATGGTGCGTGGAAGGTAAATTTATTGGAACAATTTTTCTGTCATGTTGATGTTGAAGCTATTTCGAAAATTCGTACGTCGCCAAGACAGCGGGAAGATTTTATTGCTTGGCCTTTTGAGAAGTCGGGATCTTTCACTGTTAGGAGCGCATATCATTTAGCTATGGGTGAGCACATGGACCGTTTCTCGCAAGGAGCAAGCAGCACATGTCCTGGTGGTGAACGTGGTATGTGGAATATTGTATGGCATGCCTTGGTTCCTCCTAAGATGAAAGTTTTTGCATGGAAGGTAATTACTGGTACACTAGCAACTAACTTAGAGAGGAATCGACGTCATATTGGTACAAGGGCAACATGCGGAATGTGTGGGTGAGAAGATGAATCGTCATTTCATGCTTTACTAGTTTGTCCCAACGCGGCAAGCTTATGGGACGCAATGAAGGACCTTTGGCCATTGCCGAACAGGTATGATATTGCATGTATGGGTGATGAATGGTTTCTTCACTTGCTTGCTGGCCAGCAGAGCAATGTCCGGGACATGATCATTATGGTGCTCTGGAGGGTTTGGCATTTACGTAATGAAGTCATGCATGCCAAATCTATTCCACCGACGGAGGTGTCTTATGATTATCTATGCAGCTATCTTAACTCTCTGCTACAATTAGGCTGTATGGGGTGTAGAAGAGGTGATCAAAGGTAAAGCTCCAATGTTGATGAAACCAGTGATTGAGAAAACTCGGGCATCATCGCCATGCCTTCCTTGGCCGTCTCCTCCGCCGAGCTGGGTAGCTCTCTCTGTTGATGGTTCTTATTGTGCCGAAGACGGAGCTGCAGGATCAGGTATGGTTTTACGTGATGACAAGGGTGGTGTTATTTTTGCGGCTTACCGACGCATTTATCACTGTAATGAGGCACTGGAAGCGGAGTTACATGCGATTATGGAAGGAGTAAGTCTCGCAATTCAACGGTCGAATCGACCAGTTCAGCTACAATCTGATTGTTTGGCAGCTTTATCAGCACTGTCTAATGATTCACTAGACAGATCAGCATATGGTCATCTCTTGGCAGAAATCAAAGGTTTACTGGAGAATAGGGTGTTTGTTCGTGTTAAAGTTTCTCGTGATCAAAACAAAGTTGCACATTGCTTAGCAAATTATGGTAGATCTGGGGATAGCACTGCGTGCTGGCTTAACCAA
>NW_021268763.1:0-1402 GCF_002162155.2 Triticum dicoccoides
TATTAACTTGTCTTCTCATTTCAATAAATGTTTGCAGATTCCAGCTTAGTCCAATGCACGTGCACTATTATTATTATTCACACCGTTCGGCCGTGCAATTGAAAGGCAATAATGACGATATTTGATGAAATGATTGAGATGAGCAAAAGCTGGTATGAACTCGACCTATCTTGTTTTTGTAAATATGATTAGTTCGTTGTTCTTGATTCAGTTTATTATGGATGAAACATGTTTGCAATGACAATTAGAGATTATAGTTACTCATGCCATGCTTAATTAGCGAGGAGTTTATAATGGTTTACCTTGCGTGCCAACATCCTTTTAAAATGGTTGTGATGTAGTATGATAGGATGGTATCCTCCTTTGAATCATTTGAGTGGCTTGAGTTGGCACATGTTCACGCATGTAGTTGAAACAAAATCAACATAGCCTCCATGATATTTATGTTCATGGTGATTTATATTCTACTCGTGCTTGCACTCATTGTTGGTTAATCTCAATGCATGTTTATGAATGTTGTCGCTCTCTAGTTGGTCGCTCCTCAATCTCTTGCTAGCCTTCACTTGTACTAAGCGGGAATATTGCTTGTGCATCCACTTCCATAAACACAAAGTTGTTCCATATGAGTCCACCATACCTACCTATATGCGGTATTTACCTTCGATTCCAAGTAAATTTGCATGTGCCAAAATCTAAACCTTCAAATGATAATCTATTTTGTATGCCCGAATTGCTCATGTAGTGACTGGGGGATTGTCAGTATCTTCCATGCTAGGTGGGTTATTCTCATGATGAGTGGACTCTGCTCGTCATTCATGAGAAAATGGCTGGTAATTGGGATGCTCAATTCCATGCTCAAATCAAATCAAAATATAACTTCAAACAAAACTCCCCTAGGATTGTTGTTAGTTGGACAGTACCCGTTGTTTCGGACCAGCCGTGGAATGTGGTTATTGGTGGAGGGGGAGTAAAAACTTGACCATTCTGTTTGGGAACCGCCTATAATGTATCTAGTATGGAAGATACCAAGATCTCTTGGTTGTTATGTTGACAATGAAAGCATACCGCTCAAAATTATATTTATCTCTGTTTCAAAAACTCGAGCTCTAGCACCTTTGCAAATCCCTGCTTCCCTCTGCGAAGGGCCTATCTATTTACTTTTATTGTTGAGTCATCATCCTTTTATAAAAGGCACCATTTAGAGAGCATCACTATCATTTGTATGCGTTGTTATTAATTGATATTGAGCATGACTGTGACTGGATCTCTTTTACCATGAATTACAATGTCTAGTTAGTCATTGATCTTCAAGGGTGCTCTGCATTTATGTTTTGCGGTCTTAGAAAGGGCTAGCGAGATACCATCTTGTTATATCATATCATGATTGTTTTGGAAAAGCGTT
>NW_021268764.1:0-957 GCF_002162155.2 Triticum dicoccoides
GGAGACGATGGCTATGGCGAACGGCGGCGACGGTGGTGTTCGGCCGTGAGAGAGAGAGAGCGAGGGAGAGGAGAGGAGAGCCGGGGGAGAGTGAGAGAGAGCAGGGGGAGAGGCGTGGCGTCGTCCAGGGCGTCGAGCGAGGAGGGGAGGGCAGGCAAGCAGGCGAGCAGGTGGCGTGGCGCGGTGGCGCGCGCGCGCGCCGGCCACACTCCCCTCCCTCTGTCGGGACGAAGACGACAGAGGAGGGAGGTGGGCTGGGCCGGCTGCTGGCTGGGCCAGCCAGCTGGCTGGGCCGCACAGGGAGGAGCCCAGGTAAGCTTCTCCCTTTATATATTTTTCTGTTTTCTGTTTTTCTAATACTTCTGCAACTTTGTTGAATTAAATAAAATACCTAGGCTAGTTCAAAAATCACCAAACTATTCCTGGCCCATAGTTGGATTATTTCCAAATGAAACATTTTAGTTTGGAGATATTTGAGCATTTAAATATTTTATATTATTTTAAATGCCCAAATTGAAATATTTATGATTTAATTCAAAAACCCTAGGATGGCCTAGGAAAATGTGCACCATTTTTGGCAGAGGTTCTGAACCAAGACAAAAATGATGGGCATTTTAGAAGGGCATTTCAGGTTCATTGAAAAATTATTTTAGTAACCCTAGTTGGTTTCAGAGGGGACTGGGGGTTCTGTCATCCCCATTTCAAGTTTCTGATGAAAGAGTAAACATGATGCAACACTCTAATGCATGACTAGCTAGGTTGTGACAACTCACCCCCACTCAAAAGAATCTCGTCCCGAGATTTGGGTTCCTCCGGGAAGAAAGCGGGGTACTCGAGTCGAAGACGATCCTCCCTTTCCCAAGTTGCTTCATCCTCAGAATGGTGCGACCATTGAACTTTGAGGAACTTGATGTTCTGGCGTCGAGTGGTACGCTCGGCCTGATCGAGGATACGAAT
>NW_021268765.1:0-1982 GCF_002162155.2 Triticum dicoccoides
CTCGTATACAGTGAACCTGAAATACAGAAGCATTTTCAGTTGCAGCTCTGGGTCTGCGTCTCAGATACCTTCGATGTGAATTCCGTGGCTAAGAGTATAGTTGAAGCATCCCCCAAGAAAAATCATGATACAAACAAACCACCACTGGATATACTTCAAAAACTGGTCAGCGGGCAGAGGTATCTCCTTGTACTGGGTGATGTCTGGAACAGAGAGGTCCACAAGTGGGAAAGGCTGAAAGCTTGTCTTCATCATGGTGGCAATGGTAGTGCAGTATTGACAACAACCCGTGATAAACAAGTTGCTGAAATTATGGGCGCAGATAGAACCTACAATCTCAATGTTTTGAAGGATTACTTCATAAAGGAAATTATTGTGGATAGAGCATTCAGTTCAGAGAAGGAAAAGCCTCCAGAGCTACTCGAGATGGTTGGTGAGATTGTGAAGAGATGTCGTGGCTCTCCCTTAGCTGCAATTGCACTGGGATCTGTACTTCGTACCAAGACCAGCGTTGAAGAATGGAAGGCCGTATCATCTAGAACCAGCATTTGCACAGAGAAAACTGGAATTTTGCCAATACTGAAGCTTAGCTATAATGACTTGCCAGCACACATGAATCAGTCACTACTAGGAAAAGGGCTATAGATGGAATTGACACTAATGGCGCACCACCTTCTGATGCGCCATTAGTGTTGAAACTACTAATGGCGCACCCTGCCCACGGTGCGCCATTAGTACCAATTTTTTTTTAACTAGTGCGCCTGTCCAAACATACTAATGGCGCATCCACAGGCAGTGCGCCATTAATAGTTGTAACTAGTAATGGCGTACCTTCCAGAGAGTGCGCCACTAATGTTGTTTTTTTTTTATTTTTTTATTCCTTTTTTTGCAAAACTACTAATGGCGCACTCGCACGCGGTGCGCCATTACTAGTTTAAACTAGTAATGGCGCATCGTGGTGCAGTGCGCCATTAGTATGTTTTTTTTTTGCAAAACTACTAATGGCGCACCACCAGGGGGTGCGCCATTAGTAACCTGGATTACTAATGGCGCATTTGTGGTTGGTGCGCCATTAGTAAGTGGGCAGCAACAAGATATTTTGGACAGTCTCTCCTCCCACACTCACTTTCTCCCCACTTCATTCTCTCCACCGCCTCCTCCTTGTCTCGGGTGCCTCCTCTTTTTCACCTCATTTCCACCATAGATTCATTCAAATTAAGTGGTTAAGTTACCTTGTTTTGCTAGATAAGTAAGGGGGGAAGCTATATTTATGTTGCTCTCCCTACAACAATGTGCACATGCACTTTTTATGGCCTAGCTAGATCTATGTATGTTCGTGGTGTTGCATATGTTTGTGGTTTTGCATATGTGTTTGTGTTTGGAGGTGTACCGGTATTTGAAATGCGATAGTTGCCAATATTTTGCCGGAATGTTGATTCATTTCTGTTTCGGCGAGAATTTTGGCATTAAGCATTCTTTTTGGTCCTATTTTTAGGGAAAGTCATGCCAAATTTTTTCTTGGATCTAAAATATCGTTTTGCTCTACCCCGCAGGCGACCATGGTCCGCACGATGACCGAAGGCATCGTGAATAGGTTTTTGAGGTCCGCGAAGGCCGAGATGCTTCAAAAGAACGAGACGGAGATAAGATGTCCGTGTCGAAGATGCAAGCTGAATAGCCTTATTGCGGACCCGGATTCCGGGCAGGTGCGGGACCACCTGCTCTTGCGTGGTTTCATGGATGGCTATCGGTGGCAAGGTGATGAAGATGACTACGAAGTCGTCCATGGGGGCCGGGCAAGAAATGAGGAAGGGCAGCAAGACAACCACCGCGGCTCGGGGGGGCGAGAAGACGAAGAATCCCCAGGAGATGATCACGACGGTGATGCTGTACACAGTCATCATGTAGAAGATGCAGGACATGATGATGATGCCGGCGGAGCAGACGACGCTGGACCATCGATGGGCTGGGTGCAGGACCCT
>NW_021268766.1:0-1980 GCF_002162155.2 Triticum dicoccoides
CTCGTATACAGTGAACCTGAAATACAGAAGCATTTTCAGTTGCAGCTCTGGGTCTGCGTCTCAGATACCTTCGATGTGAATTCCGTGGCTAAGAGTATAGTTGAAGCATCCCCCAAGAAAAATCATGATACAAACAAACCACCACTGGATATACTTCAAAAACTGGTCAGCGGGCAGAGGTATCTCCTTGTACTGGGTGATGTCTGGAACAGAGAGGTCCACAAGTGGGAAAGGCTGAAAGCTTGTCTTCATCATGGTGGCAATGGTAGTGCAGTATTGACAACAACCCGTGATAAACAAGTTGCTGAAATTATGGGCGCAGATAGAACCTACAATCTCAATGTTTTGAAGGATTACTTCATAAAGGAAATTATTGTGGATAGAGCATTCAGTTCAGAGAAGGAAAAGCCTCCAGAGCTACTCGAGATGGTTGGTGAGATTGTGAAGAGATGTCGTGGCTCTCCCTTAGCTGCAATTGCACTGGGATCTGTACTTCGTACCAAGACCAGCGTTGAAGAATGGAAGGCCGTATCATCTAGAACCAGCATTTGCACAGAGAAAACTGGAATTTTGCCAATACTGAAGCTTAGCTATAATGACTTGCCAGCACACATGAATCAGTCACTACTAGGAAAAGGGCTATAGATGGAATTGACACTAATGGCGCACCACCTTCTGATGCGCCATTAGTGTTGAAACTACTAATGGCGCATCCTGCCCACGGTGCGCCATTAGTACCAATTTTTTTTTAACTAGTGCGCCTGTCCAAACATACTAATGGCGCATCCACAGGCAGTGCGCCATTAATAGTTGTAACTAGTAATGGCGTACCTTCCAGAGAGTGCGCCACTAATGTTGTTTTTTTTTATTTTTTTATTCCTTTTTTTGCAAAACTACTAATGGCGCACTCGCACGCGGTGCGCCATTACTAGTTTAAACTAGTAATGGCGCATCGTGGTGCAGTGCGCCATTAGTATATTTTTTTTTGCAAAACTACTAATGGCGCACCACCAGGGGGTGCGCCATTAGTAACCTGGATTACTAATGGCGCATTTGTGGTTGGTGCGCCATTAGTAAGTGGGCAGCAACAAGATATTTTGGACAGTCTCTCCTCCCACACTCACTTTCTCCCCACTTCATTCTCTCCACCGCCTCCTCCTTGTCTCGGGTGCCTCCTCTTTTTCACCTCATTTCCACCATAGATTCATTCAAATTAAGTGGTTAAGTTACCTTGTTTTGCTAGATAAGTAAGGGGGGAAGCTATATTTATGTTGCTCTCCCTACAACAATGTGCACATGCACTTTTTATGGCCTAGCTAGATCTATGTATGTTCGTGGTGTTGCATATGTTTGTGGTTTTGCATATGTGTTTGTGTTTGGAGGTGTACCGGTATTTGAAATGCGATAGTTGCCAATATTTTGCCGGAATGTTGATTCATTTCTGTTTCGGCGAGAATTTTGGCATTAAGCATTCTTTTTGGTCCTATTTTTAGGGAAAGTCATGCCAAATTTTTTCTTGGATCTAAAATATCGTTTTGCTCTACCCCGCAGGCGACCATGGTCCGCACGATGACCGAAGGCATCGTGAATAGGTTTTTGAGGTCCGCGAAGGCCGAGATGCTTCAAAAGAACGAGACGGAGATAAGATGTCCGTGTCGAAGATGCAAGCTGAATAGCCTTATTGCGGACCCGGATTCCGGGCAGGTGCGGGACCACCTGCTCTTGCGTGGTTTCATGGATGGCTATCGGTGGCAAGGTGATGAAGATGACTACGAAGTCGTCCATGGGGGCCGGGCAAGAAATGAGGAAGGGCAGCAAGACAACCACCGCGGCTCGGGGGGGCGAGAAGACGAAGAATCCCCAGGAGATGATCACGACGGTGATGCTGTACACAGTCATCATGTAGAAGATGCAGGACATGATGATGATGCCGGCGGAGCAGACGACGCTGGACCATCGATGGGCTGGGTGCAGGACCCT
>NW_021268767.1:0-1757 GCF_002162155.2 Triticum dicoccoides
AACCACTAGACGGTTCTCAAAGTACACAACACCATGATCATTTGTGGAGAAACAACTAGCACCTCCGCTAGCAATGTTCTCCTTGATCTTAGCTATTCCCTTATCTCGCTTCTGGGCAGCAATGATTTGATCCGTAAGAGTAGGTTTCGCCACCAAGGTGGAAAGAAATCCTTGAGGAACAATGTGAAGGTTAAGCTTCCGAAATTCCTCATGGAGAAGCGGTTGACTTTGTTGTAACATCAGATTGTTACAATAAGATTTACGACTTAGCGCATCAGCCATGACGTTGGCTTTCCCTGGGGTGTAGGTTATTCCTAAGTCGAAGTCTGTGATCAATTCAACCCAACGTCTTTGCCTGAGATTCAGATCCGGTTGGGTGAAAATATATTTCAGACTTTGGTGATCAGTGAATATTTCGCAACGATTACCGAGGAGGTAATGTCGCCAGGTCTTAAGTGCATAGACTATGGCTGCAAGCTCTAGATCATGAGTGGGATAATTCTCCTCATGTGGGTGCAATTGCCGTGAAGCGTAGGCAATTACGTGTCGATCTTGCATGAGAATGCAACCTAGTCCTTGTCGCGAGGCGTCGCAGTAGATAGCAAAGTCCTTAGAAAAGTCTGGCGGTACCAGCACGGGAGCAGAAGTCAGGCGTCTTTTCAGTTCCTGAAAGCTGTGCTCACATTGTGGAGTCCATTCGAACTTCTTATCTTTCTTGAGGAGTTCGGTTAGAGGTTTAGCAACTTTGGAGAAGTTTTCGACAAAGCGACGGCAATAGCTCGCTAAGCCTAGAAAACTCCGAACTTGCTTGACCGATTCAGGTGGAGTCCAATTAAGGACGGCTTGAACTCGCTCAGGGTTAACAGCAATACCTTTACCAGATATTACATGACCCAGATAGGTTACTTCTGGCAACCAGAATTCACATTTAGAAAATTTGGCATAAAGACGATGCTCTCGAAGTTTCTGCAACACTAGCCTTAGATGTTCGGCATGTTCTTCCTCGTTCTTGGAGTAGATGAGTATATCATCGAGATAAACCACGACGAATTTATCCAAATACTCCATGAAGATTGAGTTCATTAACCGAGAAAAGGTGGCTGGAGCGTTGGTTAATCCGAAGGACATGACGGTGTACTCGTATTGGCCATAACGAGTAACAAAGGCCGTTTTAGGAATGTCCCCGTTTCTGATTTTGATTTGATGGCAGCCCAACTTCAAATCCATCTTGGAGAAGACTGAGGATCCAGCGAGCTGATCATACAGGTCGTTGATCCTGGGAAGTGGATATTTGTTCTTGACTGTGACCAAATTAACAGGTCGGTAATCTACAACCATCCGGTCCGTACCATCCTTCTTCTTGACGAATAGGACGGGGCAAGCCCACGGAGATGAGCTAGGTCGGATGAAACCCTTTTTCAAGGACTCATCGAGTTGTTTCTTAAGCTCGGCTAGTTCTAGGGGTGCCATCTTATAAGGTCTTCTAGCAATCGGAACGGTTCCTGGAATGAGGTCTATTACAAACTCAACATCCCTGTCAGGTGGAACACCTGGCAATTCCTCTGGAAAGACATCCGGGAAGTCACGGACTACCGGAACGTCCTCAAGGTCTGGCAAAGGGCTGGCGTTAAGAGAATATAATTGTCGCTTGGCTATTCGGGTCAAGACATGGACTATCTTCCCCGAAGGATGGGTGAGTTGAACAGTCCTAGAGAAGCAATCAATTTGGGCATGATGAGCCGACATCCAGTCCATAC
>NW_021268768.1:0-2994 GCF_002162155.2 Triticum dicoccoides
TAAATTTGATGAACTATTTTCGAATTGGATGAACTTTTTTCAATATCGAAAATATGTTCAGATTTTTCGAAATTCGTTTGACTTTTCAGAAAATGTTTTTCGAAATTCCAATTTTGTTCATGTTTTTGAATTTTTTTCACGTTTCAAAAATAGTTCTGAATTCCAAATTTTTGTTCACCGTACTGAAGAAAAATTTTCATCATACATTGAAAAAATGTTCAGTGTGTATAAAAAAATGTTCATCATGTATAGAAATTTTGTTCAGCATGCATTCAAAATGAGTTCGTCGTATTTTAGAAAAAGTTCTATGTGTATTTGAATATTTTCACCATACATTGAAAAAATGTTCAATGTGTATAAAAAATGTTCATCGTGTAGAGAAATTTTGTTCAGCATGTATTCAAAAAAAGTTCAGTGTATTTTAAAATGTTCAGTGTTTCTTTGAATAATGTTCACCCTGTACTAAGAAAATGTTCAATGTGTATTCTAAATTCGCTTTCGAAAAATTGTTCACAGTACAAAAAAATGTATTCAAATTTCGAACTTTGTTCAGTTTTTGAAAAACATAGTTCACATTTAAAATAAAAGGAATATTCGAAATTTGCGTACGATTTTCGAATCATTTGTTCGCATATTTAAGATTTTAATTTTTGCAAAACCTATTTTTCTTTATCGATGAACTTTTTTTCAAATTGTGAACTTTTTTATAAGTTCCTGGACTTTCTTTCAAATTTTATGAAAATTCTTGAATTCACGAAAGTTTTCGTTTTTTTTGTCAAAAGTCAATACTTGACCGATCCAGGGAGCGAAGTAGGCGATCGAGGGAGAATGAACGAGGGAGCAAGGGGTGCGAACGAGCAGAAGTGGAAAAAGCGAACGAGGCAAGCTGGGCCGGCCCAGTTCGCGGGCGTATGGGCGCCACAACGGGTAACCGGCGCTGAAGGCGCCCGTTAGGAGGACCCCGTAATCCTATAGACTAACCAACGTAGTTGTGCCCAGTTCGGCCGAAAATAATAATGTCTAGGCCCACATTATCTCTATCTCTACCTCTCTACCTCTCTATCTCTATCTCTACCTAATAATAAAGCGCCGTGGGTTTCTGTCGTCCGTCGCCGGCTGTTTTGCAAAAAAAGTCCCCCTGTTTCTGAGAAATTGACCCGCAGTTCTACTTAAAGTGTGGATAAAGTTGCAATTTTACAAAGAAACCCCTACAATATTGGGCCCGAATCGGACTGCCCCGCCGCCCGCAGCTCCCTCCTGCCCACATCATCCCACCCCCCCACATCGCATCTCATCCGCAGGCGCCGCCACCCACCCCGCTCCCCAACGCACAACTAGGAGGATGGCGGAGGGAAGGACCGACGGCGATGGTGGTCGTCTGGTGGCAGCGAATGGCGGAGGAAGATAGAGTGAGGAGATGGACCATCCGCGTAAGGTCGGCGACATAAAGAAAAAAGGGGCGTGGTCAACTGGTGGACGGGGTTGGTCGGGACTGCACGACCACATCAGAGCGGTCGGTGCTGGAGCGACGACGGCCTCGAGCGCACGGCCGGGGCCAGCTCGCCTGAAGAGGAGCCATGGCCGCGAGGAATCGCTGTGGGATTCCCGGCACCGCGGGGATGAGGAGCCGCTGACGACGGGAGGCAACAGCTTTGGCCCGTGCCACAGTGGGGGAAGAGGAGAGGAGCCAAATGTGCAGGCGACGGAGTTGGAGGCCCGATGGCTGGGCAGAGAGATCCAGATGGCAAGGGAGCTCGGGGAAGAAGGGCATGGCGGGCGGCGGGACCACAGCCATGGCCGCAGGCAGGCGAGCGGAAGACCGGAGGCTCGCCGGAGAAGGACACGCGCAGCAGGAGGGAGGCGCGAAGGAGGCGTTCATCGCCGGAAGCGGGGCCAGATGCGTCGGACGCACGCCCTCGCGACCCACTGTCAACGCATACACAGCGGCCGTGGCGGCTTGGGTTGATGTAGGAGGACGAGGAGGAGCTCGAGAGGAACGGATTCGTTGGTGCGGCTGGAATATTTGTGGCCGTCGTTGCCTGGAGAGAGAGGAGGGGGAGCTGCGGCGCTGTGGTGCCTGGTGCGTGAGTTTGCAGGAGGAGGAACAATGGAGGCGGAGCGATGACGAGCTTGTGGATAAGATAAGGGACACTGCTCGGTGGGCTGGCTACTGCTTTTTTTTCATCGAACGAAATGTTGTGGCGGCACTGAGTAGAAGCCGCTAGATGTCCCTCTACGTGTTGTGCTAGCAGCCTAGCACCGAGTACAATTCCAAAAAAGTTAGATGAACCGAGCACCTGGCCGCTATTTTGTTTGTACGAGCATGGTTTAATACAGTAGTTACAGTAATTAAAATATGTGTGACTAAAATAATAAAAAGAAATATTTTTTAAGAAAACCATATTTGGGCTCTCTTGTGGACTAGCTGACCATCAATAAATTCCTCCACTCTATATGTTACCAGTGTCGTTGGTGTGAGATACAGAGGAGAGAGGGAGGGATGGGCAGTTGAAAGAGTACGATGACAGTGCATCTTGCTCGAACTGTGTGAAGGAGGGACATCGTTCTGTTCGTCCAGCACGTCGGCTATGGAGAGAGAGGGAAGCATGTGGTCATGCCTAGCATGACCATGTCCTCGGTCCTTCCATACCCCACCTTCATGTGGCTACTCTCTGTCGTACCATCTCTTCCCCAGCTCTGCATGCCCCAATACTGGTCCTCCTTGAGACCACGATGATAGTGTCAAGAGAAGTGGCTGCATTGGCGTAGTCGGTGTGCTCCTACTATTGACGGCAGAGTGTGAACAAAAGAGCATCAAACATTGTAAAACCTTTATTGTCTAACCGAACATCTTATCTTTTAAGTGGGCAAGCATTAAATATGAATTCACATTAAGATGAAGAAGAATTTAACGGACATGAATATATAGCTCAGTATTTTGCCATGACAGATAAACTCCCCAATATCATGTGAACTTTTAAATTTCTTTTATAC
>NW_021268769.1:0-1027 GCF_002162155.2 Triticum dicoccoides
CCAGAGTGATTTCCACGATTAACAAACCCTGTGATGCGTTTACGTGTTGGTCATCAACACTCGCAGTTTTGGCCGATTCTGGCCCATCTCTTGGATTATTACTCACCGATTTGGGGTCCCGAAGCGATTTCCATAGTTAGTCAACCCAAGGGTGCGCTTACATGTCGGTCATCAATACTGGCAGTTTTGGCCGATTCTGGCCGGTTTCATGGACTATTACTCACTGTTTTGGGGTCCCGGAGTGATTACCACCATTAACAAACCCTGGGATGCGTCTACGTGTCGGTCATCAACGCTGGCAGTTTTGGCCGATTCTGGCCCGTTTCATGGACTATTACTCACTGTTTTGGGGTCCCAGAGTGATTTCCACGATTAACTAATCTTGGGATGCGTTTACGTTTCTGTCATCAACACTGCCAGTTTTGGCCGATTCTGGCCTGTTTCATGGAGTATTACTCACTGTTTTGGGGTCCCAGAGTGATTACCACGATTATAAAACCCTGGGATGCGTTTACATCTCGGTCATCAACACTCGCAGTTTTGGCCGATTCTGGCCCGTTTCATGGACTATTACTCACTGTTTTGTGGTCCCAGAGTGATTACCACGATTAACGAACCCTGGGACGCGTCTATGTGTCGGTCATCAACACTCGCAGTTTTGGCCGATTCTGGCCCGTTTCATGAACTATTACTCACTGTTTTGGGGTCCCAGAGTGATTTCCACAATTAACAAATCCTGGGATGCGTTTACGTGTCGGTCATCAACACTCACAGTTTTGGCCGATTCTAGCCCGTTTCATGGACTATTACTCACTGTTTTGGGGTCCGAGAGTGACTACCACGATTAACAAACCCTGGGATGCGTTTACGTATCGGTCATCAACACTGGCAGTTTTGGCCGATTCTGGCGCATTTCATGGACTATTACTCACTGGTTTGGGGTCATGGAGTGATTACCACGATTAACAAACCCTGGGATGCGTCTATGTGTCGGTCATCAACACTGGCAGCTTTGGCCGATCCTGGC
>NW_021268770.1:0-925 GCF_002162155.2 Triticum dicoccoides
GGCTATTCGAATAGATTAACTTCCCTGCAGGGGTGCACCACATAGCCCAACACGCTCGATCCCATTTGGCCGGACACACTTTCCTGGGTCATGCCCGGCCTCGGAAGATCAACACGTCGCAGCCCCACCTAGGCAAAACAGAGAGGCCAGCACGCCAGTCTAAACCTAAGCGCACAGGGGTCTGGGCCCATCGCCCATAGCACACCTGCACGTTGCGAGGGCGGCCGGAAGCAGAACTAGCCCCCTTAATACAAGAGCAGGCTTACGTTCCAATCCGGCGCGCGCCGCTCCGTCGCTGACGTCTGAAGTGCTTCGGCTGATACCACGACGCCGGGATACCCATAACTACTCCCGCGTAGATGGTTAGTGCGTATAGGCCAGTAGCCAGACTCAGATCAAATACCAAGATCTCGTTAAGCGTGTTAAGTATCCGCGAACGCCAAACAGGGCCAGGCCCACCTGTCTCCTAGGTGGTCTCAACCTGCCCTGTCGCTCCGCCACAAAGTAACAGTTGAGGGCCGTCGGGAACCCAGGCCCACCTCTACCGGGATGGAGCCACCTGTCCTTTCAGCCCCCTCGTCAGAATCACTTGCGGGTACTCAATGAGCTGACCCGACTTTAGTCACCATCTGTATAGTATGTATGTATGTATAGTATATACCCGTGATCACCTCCCAAGTGATCACGGCCCGATAGTATAGCAAGGCAGACTAACAAGAATGTAGGGCCAATGATGATAAACTAGCATCCTATACTAAGCATTTAGGATTGCAGGTAAGGTATCAACAGATGTAGCGACAATGTCAGGCTATGCATCAGAATAGGATTAACGAAAGCAGTAACATGCTACACTACTCTAATGCAAGCAGTATAGAGGAGAATAGGCGATATCTGGTGATCAAAGGGGGGGCTTGCCTGGTTGCTC
>NW_021268771.1:0-3914 GCF_002162155.2 Triticum dicoccoides
ACGAAACGGGCCAGTATCGGCTAAACCTGCGAGTGTTGATGACCGACACGTAAGCGCACCTTGGGGTTCGACAACTATGGAAATCGCTTTGGGGCCCCAAAACGGTGAGTAATAGTCCTCGAAAAGGGTCAGAATCAACAAAAACCGCGAGTGTTGATGAATGACACGTAAAAGCACCCTAGGGTTCGTTAATCATGGAAATCACTCCGGGACCCAAACAGTGAGTAATAGCCCACGAAACGGGCCAGAATCTGCCAAACCTGCGGGTGTTGATGACCGACACGTAACCGCACCTGAGGGTTCAACAACTATGGAAATCGCTTTGGGGCCACAAAACGATGAGTAATAATCCACGAAACGGGTCAGAATCGGCCAAAATTCCGAGTGTTGATGACCGACACGTAAACGCACCACTGGGTTCGTTACTCGTGGAAATCACTCCGGGACCCCAAAACAGTGAGTAATAGTCCATGAAACGGGCCAGAATCGGCCAAAACCGTGAGTGTTGATGACCGACATGTAAGGGCACCTTAGGGTTCGTTAATCATGGAAATCACTCCGGGACCCAAACAGTGAGTAATAGCCCACGAAACGGGCCAGTATCGGCTAAACCTGTGAGTGTTGATGACCGACACGTAAGCGCACCTTGGTGTTCGACAACTATGGAAATCGCTTTGGGGCCCCAAAACGGTGAGTAATAGTCCTCGAAAAGGGTCAGAATCAACAAAAACCGCGAGTGTTGATGAAGGACACGTAAAAGCACCCTAGGGTTCATTACTCGTTGAAATCAGTCTGGGACCCCAAACAGTGAGTAATAGCCCACGAAACGGGCCAGAATCGGCCAAACCTGCGGGTGTTGATGACCGACACGTAACCGCACCTCAGGGTTCAACAACTATGGAAATCGCTTTGGGGCCACAAAACGATGAGTAATAGTCCACGAAACGGGTCAGAATTGGCCAAAACTGCGAGTGTTGATGACCGACACGTAAACGCACCCCAGGGTTCGTTACTCGTGGAAATCACTCCGGGACCCCAAAACAGTGAGTAATAGTCCATGAAACGGGCCAGAATCGGCCAGAACCGTGAGTGT
The DNA here is from genome assembly GCF_002162155.2 of Triticum dicoccoides. Taxonomy (NCBI): domain Eukaryota; kingdom Viridiplantae; phylum Streptophyta; class Magnoliopsida; order Poales; family Poaceae; genus Triticum; species Triticum dicoccoides. Next base: position 1,094 of record NW_021268771.1, read on the forward strand.
TGATGACCGACATGTAAGCGCACCTTAGGGTTCAACAACTATAGAAATCGCTTTCGGGCCACAAAACGATGAGTAATAATCCACGAAACGGGTCAGAATCAGCCAAAATTCCGAGTGTTGTTGACCGACACGTAAACGCACCACTGGGTTCGTTACTCGTGGAAATCACTCCGGGACCCCAAAACAGTGAGTAATAGTCCACAAAACGGGCCAGAATCGGCCAAAACTGTGAGTGTTGATGACCGACACGTAAGCACACCTTGGAGTTTAACAAGAACGAAAATCGCTTTGCGACCCCAAAACAGTGAGTAATAGTCCACGAAACGGGTCAGAATCGACAAAAACTGCGAGTGTTGATGACCGACACGTAAACGCACCCCAGGGTTCGTTAATCATGGAAATCACTCCGGGATCCCAAAACAGTGCGGAATAGTCCATGACGGGCCAGAATCAACCAAAACTGCGAGTGTTGATGACCGACACGTAAGCGCACCTTGGGGTTTAACAACTGTGGAAATCGCTTTGGGGCCCCAAAACGGTGAGTAATAGTCCATGAAACGGGCCAGAATCGGCCAAAACCGCGAGTGTTGATGAACGACACGTAAAAGCACCCTAGGGTTCGTTAATCGTTGAAATCAGTCTGGGACCCCAAACAGTGAGTAATAGCCCACGAAACGGGCCAGAATCGGCCAAACCTGCGGGTGTTGATGACCGACACGTAACCGCACCTGAGGGTTCAACAACTATGGAAATCGCTTTGGGGCCACAAAACGATGAGTAATAATCCACGAAACGGGTCAGAATCGGCCAAAATTCCGAGTGTTGATGACCGACACGTAAACGCACCACTGGGTTCGTTACTCGTGGAAATCACTCCGGGACCCCAAAACAGTGAGTAATAGTCCATGAAACGGGCCAGAATCGGCCAAAACCGTGAGTGTTGATGACCGACATGTAAGGGCACCTTAGGGTTCGTTAATCATGGAAATCACTCCGGGACCCAAACAGTGAGTAATAGCCCACGAAACGGGCCAGTATCGGCTAAACCTGTGAGTGTTGATGACCGACACGTAAGCGCACCTTGGTGTTCGACAACTATGGAAATCGCTTTGGGGCCCCAAAACGGTGAGTAATAGTCCTCGAAAAGGGTCAGAATCAACAAAAACCGCGAGTGTTGATGAACGACACGTAAAAGCACCCTAGGGTTCATTACTCGTTGAAATCAGTCTGGGACCCCAAACAGTGAGTAATAGCCCACGAAACGGGCCAGAATCGGCCAAACCTGCGGGTGTTGATGACCGACACGTAACCGCACCTGAGGGTTCAACAACTATGGAAATCGCTTTGGGGCCACAAAACGATGAGTAATAGTCCACGAAACGGGTCAGAATTGGCCAAAACTGCGAGTGTTGATGACCGACACGTAAACGCACCCCAGGGTTCGTTACTCGTGGAAATCACTCCGGGACCCCAAAACAGTGAGTAATAGTCCATGAAACGGGCCAGAATCGGCCAGAACCGTGAGTGTTGATGACCGACATGTAAGCGCACCTTAGGGTTCAACAACTATAGAAATCGCTTTGGGGCCACAAAACGATGAGTAATAATCCACGAAACGGGTCAGAATCAGCCAAAATTCCGAGTGTTGATGACCGACACGTAAACGCACCACTGGGTTCGTTACTCGTGGAAATCACTCCGGGACCCCAAAACAGTGAGTAATAGTCCACGAAACGGGCCAGAATCGGCCAAAACTGTGAGTGTTGATGACCGACACGTAAGCACACCTTGGAGTTTAACAAGAACGAAAATCGCTTTGCGACCCCAAAAGAGTGAGTAATAGTCCACGAAACGGGTCAGAATCGACAAAAACTGCGAGTGTTGATGACCGACACGTAAACGCACCCCAGGGTTCGTTAATCATGGAAATCACTCCGGGACCCAAACAGTGAGTAATAGCCCACGAAACGGGCTAGTATCGGCTAAACCTGCGAGTGTTGATGACCGACACGTAAGCGCACCTTGGGGTTCAACAACTATGGAAATCGCTTTGGGGCCCCAAAACGGTGAGTAATAGTCCTCGAAAAGGGTCAGAATCGACAAAAACCGCGAGTGTTGATGAACGACACGTAAAAGCACCCTAGGGTTCGTTAATCGTTGAAATCAGTCTGGGCCCCCAAACAGTGAGTAATAGCCCATGAAACGGGCCAGAATCGGCCAAACCTACGGGTGTTGATGACCGACACGTAACCGCTCCTGAGGGTTCAACAACTATGCAAATCGCATTGGGGCCACAAAACGATGAGTAATAATCCACGAAACGGGTCAGAATCGGCCAAAATTCCGAGTGTTGATGACCGACACGTAAACGCACCACTGGGTTCGTTACTCGTGGAAATCACTCCGGGACCCCAAAACAGTGAGTAATAGTCCATGAAACGGGCCAGAATCGGCCAAAACCGTGAGTGTTGATGACCGACATGTAAGGGCACCTTAGGGTTCGTTAATCATGGAAATCACTCCGGGACCCAAACAGTGAGTAATAGCCCACGAAACGGGCCAGTATCTGCTAAACCTGTGAGTGTTGATGACCGACACGTAAGCGCACCTTGGTGTTCGACAACTATGGAAATCGCTTTGGGGCCCCGAAACGGTGAGTAATAGTCCTCGAAAAGGGTCAGAATCAACAAAAACCGCGAGTGTTGATGAACGACACGTAAAAGCACCCTAGGGTTCATTACTCGTTGAAATCAGTCTGGGACCCCAAACAGTGAGTAATAGCCCACGAAACGGGCCAGAATCGGCCAAACCTGCGGGTGTT
>NW_021268772.1:0-2376 GCF_002162155.2 Triticum dicoccoides
CCCAATCTCGTCAAAAGAGTCAATATGACCGAAAACATAAGGCTGTGACTTTCGAGGTTGACGAGAAGGCTTATCTTCGGGTCACCCCTCTGAAGGGAACCCATCGTTTCGGTATCAAAGGCAAATTGGCTCCTCGTTACATTGGACCTTTTCGCATTCTCGCCAAACGAGGAGAAGTTGCCTACCAGTTGGAACTACCTCCGCACCTCTCCAGAGTCCACGATGTCTTCCACGTTTCTCAACTCAGGCGTTGCTTCTCGGATCCTATCCGTGGAGTGGACCACGAAACGCTTGATCTCCAAGATAATCTTACATATCGAGAGTACCCCATTCGTATTCTCGATCAAACCGAACGTACCACCCGACGTCATAATATCAAGTTTCTCAAAGTACAATGGTCGCACCATTCTGAGGATGAAGCAACTTGGGAAAGGGAGGATCGTCTCCGACTTGAATATCCCGCCTTCTTCCCGGAGGAACCCAAATCTCGGGACGAGATTCTTTTGAGTGGGGGTGAGTTGTCACACCCTAGCTAGTCATGCATCAGAGTGTGTGCATCATGTTTTAAATTCCATTTAATTTGAAATGGGGATTTGTGAAACCCTCAGAATCATTTTTGAAAATGACCCAAATAAAAATTTCTCCAAAAGGGTCCAAGAAAATGCTCATGTTGCTCTCTGAAAATATTGGACAGAGATAAAAATCAAACCAATATTTTTAAGAGCTCATAGGTATTTATTTTGGGCATTTGGAATTAATGCATAAATATTTGCATTGGAAATATATTAGTTATATATATTAATATATGTCCAAATATTATGCCATTTATAAAGGAGCTCTGGAATAATATATCTAGCTCCTGCAAAAATTGGCATAAGGTAAATAAATGATTTAATATATTTTTTAAATCAAAACAAATGTCAGAAAATTAAAAAAACAGAAATAAATAAAAGGGAGGACCTTACCTGGGCTCCTCCCTGTGCAGCCCAGCCAGCTGGCCGGCCCAGCCAGCAGGCGGCCCAGCCCGCCTCCCTCCTCTGTCGTCTTCGTCCTCGACAGAGGGAGGGGAGTGTGGCCGGCGCGCGCGCGCGCCACCGCGCCACGCCACCTGCTCGCCTGCCTGCCTGCCCCTCCCCTCCTCGTCTCGATGCCCCGGACGACGCCACGCCCTCCCCCCTGCTCTCTCTCACTCTCCCTCGGTTCTTCCCTCCTCTCCCTCGCTCTCTCTCTCTCTCACGGCCGAACACCACCATCGCCGCCGTTCGCCATAGCAGCCGTCACCGGCCACCCCTCGCCCCTCCGTTGAGCTCAGGAGCTCCGCCGCGACCCCCTCTTCCTCCCCACCAAGCCAAGCCCCTCGGGAAGCCCTGCATCGCCGCCCACGTCGCCGTTCCCCTCCTCGGCCACCGGAGATCGTCGCCGTCGAATCGAGAGCCACCGGACGTCCCCGAGCCCGCTAACCATCCCTGCAGCTCCGCGGTGAGCCACTGACCCGATTCCCCCTTGCCCCGTCGTCCCTAGCATCCTGTAGCTGCCGCCCCCTTGAGCTCCGAAGCTCGCCGCCGCCGTGCCTCGTCGCCGCCGTGGCTGGAGCCGTTGTCGCTCGAAGCCGAGCACACCATCGTGCTCCACACCTCACCAGGAGCACGTAGCACGCACCAACGCCTCCCCTAGCGCCCTGCATCGCCTAACCCGCCGTTGGCCGAACTCCGGCCACCGCTCGCGAGCTCGCCGTCGTCGGTACCGGCCACCTCAGGCGCGGCCACCACCACCGTTCGACGCGCGGGAGCAAGGGCTCTCCAACGAGCCCAAGCACGGCCTCGCCCGTGCCCTGTAGCGCGTTTCCGCATCGCGCCGCCGTCTCGGGCCTCGCCGGCGTCATGTCGCTGGTGGGTTTGACCCACCTTGACCACGGCAGGACCCCCCCTGTGTCCCTGACAGGTGGGCCCAGCCCTGTTAGCTAATTAGGATTAGCACTAACCGAATTAGTTAAACTAACTACCCCCCCTGACACTGACCAGTGGGCCCCAGCGCCACTAATTCCTAATTAGGATTAAACTAACCCTGTTTAACCCCCCTGTCACTGACGTGTGGACCCCACACGTCAGGTTTGACCCCAGCCAGCCGCAGTTGACCACTGACGTCATGCTGACGTCATGCTGGCGCAATATATATATTTCTGGATTTAATTTAAATCAGGAAATTCCAGAATATTATTTAAACTTCAAAAATTCATAACTTTTATTCTGTAACTCCAAATTAGACAAATTATATATGAAAAATGATCAGAAAAATCCAATCTATCCATCTGTACTATTTTCATGCATGATCAAACAAGTTAAATTGATGTTTTAAGCAGAACAAGGAAAAGCACTT
>NW_021268773.1:0-1469 GCF_002162155.2 Triticum dicoccoides
GCTTTGCAAGCAAGATGAAACAAATGGTCCATAGGATAACACTCTTCATGAATTAGTATCTCTTGAATATCACGGTTTAATCCTCCCCAAAATCTATCCATAAAATCATCTTCACTTTCTTCTAAAGAGGAATGCAACAAGGTAGTTTGTAAATCATCATAATATTTTGTTACAGTTTCACTACCTTGTTTTAAGTGTTGCAACTTCTTAATCATGTCACGAGTATAATAAGCAGGGACGAAAGTATGTCGCATGGCAAGTTTCAAATCATCCCAAGTAGTAGGTATATAATCAAGGTGTAACCGACAATATTCACTCCACCAAACCAAAGCATAACCAGTGAAAGAACCAACCGCAACCTTAACCTTTTTATGTTCATCGAAATTATGGGAAGCAAATATATTTTTTATGTCGAACTCCCATTCAATATATAAAGCAGGTTTAAAACGGCCATTAAATGGTGGTATAGATACATTAACCTGATAATGTGCATTTGGATGTTTGTGCACCTCTCGTGACAGTTGTGGTATTTGCAAAGGTGGTGGCACGTCTCCCGCGATCGACAAAGCCCATGAATTGACTCTGGATCCTGTCATGATTAGTAGAACAAGGAACAAAATAATGTTCCTATAACTAATAGGATGTGGTGGTAAAACGCTCACAGTAAAGCAAATATCAATGTCTTACAAGTTCTTACCATGCAGCAGGCGGTGATCGGCAACCAGCGGTGTCAAGTAACTCCGAATATTGAGTAAAGCGATTGCCAGGGGAGCGTACGTATACACGGTGTAGAAATATGTGGATCTGGGTTGGCTATATATGGTAGCAAAAGATTAGCAATAATCAATTCAAAGATGCAATGTTGAATAAACGCTCAACGACGGTACTGTGCTGGTCCTAGGCTAGACCGGACTAGAGACGCGAGCCTAGAACACTAATAAGGTCACAGCGTAGCACAACTAGCATCAATGAAGGATACTAAGTAGCTCTTGACAGCAAGATATAAGTGAAGATCACAACGGCAGTGAAGATAATGATGAAAAACAACTGTAAAGCAGGATATACAACAACTCTCTCTCCAACTTTCCTCTTGAAAAGTTTGAGACAATTTTCTGATAACTTCTTTCAAAGAATGCTACTAACTCAAGCTTTCCAATGCAAAAAGAATCACTCAATTCCGAGTTGATATGAGGAGTCAAAGAATTCTAAAACTGGCCTGAAAAATTGGAACAAGCTGTGTTCACGAACTTCGGAGGGCAAAAAGACCTATTTAGAGGCCGATTTTGAGGTGTCAAATATTGAACAAGCTTCTGCAACTATTTCGATGCGGCTCGTCGCTATCTTCAATTTGAGTACTCACGGAGCCAAAACGGATTTCGTATGAGGAAGATACACCTGTTTTACTCAACAATGCGCAAAACAGATTCCAATCCGAATTCAGGTACGAGATTGATTCTAGATAGATCCAA
>NW_021268774.1:0-2355 GCF_002162155.2 Triticum dicoccoides
ATTATAAGGAAATAAATAATAACTTTATTATTGCCTCTAGGGCATATTTCCTTCAGCATCATATGGTGTTGGAGGGGGCTTGCAGTCACTATAGCCAAAGCGACTCAAGATCTTTTTCACATAGTGAGATTGAAGCAATGTAATCCCACCATCATCGTCTCTCAACCACAAACTCGCTTTTTTGAGTTTTTTTGAATATTTTCTAAAATTACATTTTTGTCAGATATCCGAATATGTTTTGAATATGTGATTATTTTTTCAAATTCATGAACATGGTTTTATTTCCCAACATTTTTTCCAAATTGTATTTTTAATAATTTGTGAACAGTTTTATAAAATCAATAATATTTTTTGAAACTGTGGAACTTTTATGCTTTCCCACACATTTTTGAATTCACAAACATTTTATAATGTGCCAACATGTTTTTCAAAATTTGTAACATTTTGAAATTTGTAAATCTTGAATTAATTTAAAGAAGAAAAAACAATAAAAATGAGAAAAGAAAAGAGAAGAGAAAAGACTAAATGAAAAAAAATAAACAGGGGCCTCACGCCCTTGACAGGACCAGGAACGCAGTGGAAGTGACTACTTGCATGTTTGTGAAATTTGTTGGGTATCTTATACGTATCTATAAAACAACTTAGAGCGGCCGAGACTTTGAAAAAAACAAATCATTTTTTTTACTTATGGGTGGCATTGATGGATAATTTTTGTCAACTTATAGAGTAAATTATATGACGTACGACCAGAAGCACTAATTGCTTTATTATTAAAAATTAGGGAAAGATTATAAATTATATATTTTTTGAACATAGTTCAGACAAGCGCTCATACATACGCGCATACACTCACTCATATACCACCGTCGCTCTAACCATCCAACCACAGGTTGGTTTGCATTATTATTATTATTATTATTATTATTATTATTATTATTATTATTATTATTATTATTATTATCAGGTAGAGATTAGGGGAAGATATTGTTTGATGCAAGTATATGTTTTCGTACCTTCGGCCGCACTATCTCTAGGCTAACTGTGAATGAACTTGCGTGTTTGCTGGCCGCCAATGCTCCACGTCTGCACTTGACCAAGTGGTGGTCTCCGTTGGCCAACATTGCTCCACGGCATGCATGCACATGTGATGTACAGGTCTCATACATGTAAGGTGGACGTCGGAGGCCTAGATGCTTTTGCTTGTGTGTGGGGCCTTCCTGATTCAATACGGGCCAAACATAAATCCAATACGTGACTTAACTCTGGCAGCCCGGATCCCCATGGCGGTTCAATGGCCGAGATTTTGGCCTGCATGCAGGACAGCCTTTGTTCGCATTTTCCGCAAATACTCAGGTATGTAAAACAAAATACTGTTTTCTTAAACTATCGTCTTGTCTATTTAAATTTGAGATTGTAATTCTCAGATGGCACCTTCGACTTGTTTCCGGTTCTGTATGGTTCACTATGGTCAGAACTCAGAAGCAAATGAGCATATTAGTTGCGGCGGCAAAAAAAGTTTAAAAGTTCACATCATAGACCAGACAAGTATTTAGATATATAAACAGTCCATTGGTTTTTCTAATCATAGTCAGAGGGGAAACCATCTTGTATAGGATAAATCAGTTCTCTTTCTTTGCTGGTTAGGATAAAACAATTCATCCTGGACTAGGGTAGCATATATCAGAAAGTCGTGTTTGAAAGGAGTCTTGTTGATCTTGATTTCTAGAATGATAAATATGTTAAATTTATGCATCATGGTGTGCATGCATATGAACGGAGATATCGCAGGATTTACTCTTTCGCTACCTTATATCTTGTGTCCACAAACACCAACAGAAGATGCACATTTTTACCAATTCTAAACTAAATGTAAAGTATGGGTGACTAACAATTTTCTCATTAATGCGATTCACTAATTGTGCGAGGCTTGTGCGTAATTAAATCATCCATCCCGTGTCATATCTTATCATTATGTCATCACACCTATGATTTATTACTTGGGAACTTATAGCTTTTTAAGGGCAGGCAAGATCGAGAGGCCATCAAAGCAGTCAGGGAGGCAGGGTCGGCGAAGCAGGTCCAGAGGTTGGAATCTCGAAGAAACATCGTCCTTTGACGCCGGCACCATCCTCAAACGCGGTGGCTGGAGGTACTGTCTTTCCACTCGGTGGATGACGACGACGCGGAAGCCACTGGAACGAGCAAGGCGGCCGCCGTAGAGTTTTTTTTTAGTCATCCGCAATACAAGTTTTATAACTCGAACTCGGTTGACGAAAGGCGATGCGTGCGTGTAATGCGATGTGTGGCCATGCAAACAGCGGTGGAAGAGGACACGGCAAGAGATATTTCCCCCCC
>NW_021268775.1:0-1189 GCF_002162155.2 Triticum dicoccoides
ATGCTTTAGAGACTGCCGCATTCACTTTAAATAGGGCACCGTCGAAATCCGTTGAGACGACACCGTATGAATTGTGGTTTGGGAAGAAACCTAAGCTGTCGTTTCTAAAAGTTTGGGGATGCGATGCTTATGTCAAGAAACTTCAACCTGAAAAGCTCGAACCCAAGTCGGAAAAATGCGTCTTCATAGGATACCCAAAAGAAACTATTGGGTACACCTTCTACCTCAGATCCGAAGGCAAGATCTTTGTTGCCAAGAATGGGTCCTTTCTGGAGAAAGAGTTTCTCTCGAAAGAAGTAAGTGGGAGGAAAGTAGAGCTTGATGAAGTATTACCTCTTGAACTGGAAAATGGCGCAACTCAAGAAAATGTTCCTGAGGTGCCTGCACCGACTAGAGAGGAAGTTAATGACAATGATCAAGATACTTCTGATCAAGCCCCTACTGAAATTCGAAGGTCCACAAGGACACGTTCCGCACCAGAGTGGTAAGGCAACCCTGTCTTGGAAATCATGCTGTTAGACAACGGTGAACCTTCGAACTATGAAGAAGCAATGGCGGGCCCGGATTCCGACAAATGGCTAGAAGCCATGAAATCCGAGATAGGATCCATGTATGAAAACGAAGTATGGACTTTGACTGACTTGCCCATTGAGCGGCGAGCCATAGAAAATAAATGGATCTTTAAGAAGAAGACAGACGCGGATGGTAATGTGACCATCTATAAAGCTCGGCTTGTCGCTAAGGGTTGTCGACAAGTTCAAGGGGTTGACTACGATGAGACTTTCTCACCGGTAGCGAAGCTGAAGTCCGTCCGAATCATGTTAGCAATTGCCGCATTCTATGATTACGAAATATGGCAAATGGACGTCAAAACCGCATTCCTTAATGGTTTCCTTAAGGAAGAATTGTATATGATGCAGCCGGAAGGTTTTGTCGATCCTAAGAATGCTGACAAAGTGTGCAAGCTCCAACGCTCGATTTATGGGCTGGTGCAAGCATCTCGGAGTTGGAACATTCGCTTTGATGAGATGATCAAAGCGTTTGGGTTTACACAGACTTATGGAGAAGCCTGCGTTTACAAGAAAGTGAGTGGGAGCTCTGTAGCATTTCTCATATTATATGTAGATGACATACTTTTGATGGGAAATGATATAGAACTCTTGGACAGCATCAAGGCCTACTTGAATAA
>NW_021268776.1:0-1047 GCF_002162155.2 Triticum dicoccoides
TGCTAAGCTAATGGAATGGGTCATGTCAATCAGATCATTCACCTAATGATGTGATCCCATTAATCAAATAACAACTCTTTGTCCATGGTTAGGAAACATAACCATCTTTGATTAACGAGCTAGTCAAGTAGAGGCATACTAGTGACACTCTGTTTGTCTATGTATTCACACATGTATTATGTTTCCGCTTAATACAATTCTAGCATGAATAATAAACATTTATCATGATATAAGGAAATAAATAATAACTTCATTATTGCCTCTAGGGCATATTTCCTTCAGTCGCACATAACAAGCATGCTCATCTAAAGATTTTCCCTCAACTAAGCTAGTTGGGGTTTCAGCACAAGCACATAGGGATCGAAGATGATCCAAGTAATATGCTTCAAGAGTGTGGTAGATTTTGAGTGGTTCTTCAACCATTGGTTCAGTAGGTACAACTAATTTTTTGGTATTTTGTGTTTCCTACCCATAACTAAAGATAGAAAACAACTAAGAACAGCAAATAAAAATTACTTGGTGATAAAGCAAACAAGCACACACGAGAATATTCACCCCACGCTATTGCTCCCCGGCAACGGCGCCAGAAAAAGGTCTTGATAACCCAGAAATATAGGGGATCGCAACAGTTTTCGATAAGTAAGAGTGTCGAACCCAACGAGGAGCTAAAGGCAAAACAAATATTCCCTCAAGTTCTATCGACCACCGATACAACTCTCCGCACACTTGACGTTCGCTTTACCTAGAACAACTATGAAACTAGAAGTGCTTTGTAGGTGTTTTTGGATAGGTTTGCAAGATAATAAAGAGCACGTAAATAAAAAGTATGGGCTGTTTATATAAAGACACAACTAAGTTAGGTTTATTAGAGAGCTTGTTGTTACGAGAAAGTTATTTGTCCCTAGGCAATCAATAACTAGACCGGTAATAATTATTGCAATTTTATATGAGGGAGAGGCATAAGCTAACATACATTCTCTACTTGGATCATATGCACTTATGATTGGAACTCGAGCAAGCATCCGCAACTACTAAAGATCTTTAAGG
>NW_021268777.1:0-1442 GCF_002162155.2 Triticum dicoccoides
GGAGTTTGCTAAACCAAAGCTCTTACATAGACCCTTCCCAAAAATAAGATGAATTGCAATTGTTTGATGACTAAGAGCATGGTTTGTTAGTTTTGAAGAAAGTTTATGATCTATACTTTAACTTGTTAATAGCTTGTTACTTGATCATGAAAAGTTTCATGAGTTGATCTACTATTATGATATATAATGATGCTTGAAAAAGTGATTGAAACTATCATTGATCAAACTTAAGCGCTTGCTAACATTCACACTTCATAAATTATTTCTTTTATCATTTACCTACTCGAGGATGAGCAAGAATTAAGCTTGGGGATGATGATACGTCTCTATTTTGATGCTACTCGTTGTCTTGTATCCAACAAGCTTGAGTTTGCTCAATTCGGAGCTCATTTGCAGAAGTTATGGCAGTTCTGGTTTTATTGTTACCCTCTGTTGTCTTCTCCGCAAAATGAAGGACTCCTAGTGTTGCTTATCTGGGGCATGCGGTAGTACTGCTCCTCGGAGCGGTAGTACCGCAGGCCCTTGCGATAGTACCGCTCTGTGGGAGCGGTAGTACCGTGGCCTCAGGCCAGGCGCAGCTGCTCGAGCGGTAGTAGGGGCGGATGTAATTTTTTACATCCGCGCCCTACGCGGTAGTACCATGCCGTGGGCGCGGTAGTACCGTAGGCTCTAGATAGGCTTAGCAGCATGAGCGGAAGTAGGGGCGGATGTAATTTTTTACATCCGCGCCCTACGCGGTAGTACCTCTCTTCGTGTGTGGTAGTACCGTGCCGGAGTTTTTGCGCAGGTCCTCCCTCAGTGGAAGTAGGCACGGATGTAATTTATTTCATCCGCGCCCTTCCCAGGCTGAGACTTTCCTGCCTTGCGGTAGTACCGCAAGGGGGAGCGGTAGTACCGCGCAAGCGGTAGTACTGCCCCCTAGTCAGGCAAGTTCCGGCCTGTGCTACTGTCGCGGTAGTACCGTGGTCCTCCACGGTAGTACCGCGCAGCCTCGCGGTAGTACCGCGCCCCTGGTGCGGTAGTACCGCGTTGTGCGGGCTGAGTGAGGGGATAACGGTTGGATTTTCTCCCCACCTATAAAAGGGGGTCTTCTTCCCCATTGAGTCTAATCTCTTTTGAGCTCGTGTTCTTCCCCATTGTTGACCTTCTTCGAGCTTGCTAACTCTCAATCCCTCCATGGATTCTTGCTAGTTTTTGAGGGAAAAGAGAGAGGAGATCTAGATCCACATTTCCACCAATCACTTTCTCCTCTATGTGAGGGGAACCCCTTGGATCTAGTTCTTGGAGTTCTTGGTGTTCTCCTTCTTGTTCTTCCTCTCATTTTCCTCCCTAGCATTAGTTGCTTCGGTGGGATTTGAGAGAGAAGGACTTGGGCACTCCGTGTGCCCTTGCCATTGCATTTGGTGCATCGGTTTGAGTTCTCCATGTGATACGTGGAAGTT
>NW_021268778.1:0-1629 GCF_002162155.2 Triticum dicoccoides
CGGTGATGCCGCCGCGGCGCCGGGCGGCGAGGAGGAGAGCGGGCACGCGGGGTAGCGCACGGGTGGCGGTGGGCCCGATCTGGCCGCGGGGACCACCTGCGGGCCGGACGGGCCGTGCGGCGGAGGCGGCAAAGTGGGGCTCGGCCCGATGACGTTGCAGACGGTTATTGGAGGAGGCTGTCGGTGGCGAACGCGTCCGACCGGAGCGGACACGTCCGGCGGCGCGGGGGAGGTTGGATCTAGGGTTTGGGACAAAAATTTCGGGGAAGAGGACATATTTATAGATTCTGGGAGTTAGGAGAGTCCAAATGGAGTGCGGTTTTCGGCCATGCAATCGTGATCGAATGACCGAGAGGATGGATGGGGTTTGGATTGGTTTTGGGCCACTTTGGAGGGGTGTTGGGCTGCAACACATACGAGGCCTTTACGGTTCCTCGGATAACTGTTGGAGTATGTAACGCCCCGAGACCGATGTGCCAGGTGTCTTCCAGTTATTCACTGTGGTTGCCTTGTCATTTCCGTGCGTGTCATGCATTTCATATTATGTCATCATGTGCATCGCATTTGCATATGTGTTCATCTCATGCATCCGAGCATTTTCCCCGTTGTCCGTTTTGCATTCCGGCGCTTCTATGTCCTCCGGTGTCCCTTGGTACCTCTTTTTGTGTGTGGGTATTAAACGTTGTCGGATTGGACCGAGACTTGCCAAGCGGCCTTGGTTTACTATGGGGAGACCGCCTGTCAAGTTTCGTGCCATTTGGACTTCGTTTGATACTCCAACGGTTAACCGAGGAACCGTAAAGGCCTCGTGTGTGTTGCAGCCCAACACCCCTCCAAAGTGGCCCAAAACCCACCTAAACCTCCTCCATCATCTCGGTCGTTCGATCACGGTTGCGTGGCGAAAAACCGCACCTCATTTGGAGTCTCCTAGCTCCCTCTACTAATAAATATGTGATCCCCTCTGAAATTCGCGCAGTCTAACCCTAGATCTCACCTCCCTTTGCGCCGCCGGACATGTCCGCCCGCCGGCGGACGCGTCCATCCCACCGCCACCTCACTCCGACAAATCAGGCGCCGCCACGTCATCACCGCCGCCCCCGCGCCCAATCCTGCAGTGCAACTTGTCACCGCCGGACCGCCTCCACCGCGCCAGGCCCTGCGGGCCCAGGTCTGGCCCGCCTGGCCGCCGCCGCCGCCGCCGCGCCTCCCGCGCGAGACCGCGCGACGCGTTTGTCGTCTCCTCCACTTCCGGTCACCGGGCTCGCCGCCGCGCCTCCCGCTCTCCTCACCGGACCTTGCCGCACCTCTCCGGCGTCCGCTGCCTCACCGGCATCCGCGCCCCGCCGCCTCGCCGGCGCGACCTCGTCGGAGGCCGCGCGTCTGTCCTTGCTCGCCAGCGCCGCCACCGCAGCTAACCCCATCGCCTTCCTCCGGCCCCGTCGCGTCGCCCTCGAGCTCACCGGAGTTCGATCCGGCCAGATCTAGACCGGGGTGGATGAGATCCACCCGTCCCGCGAACCAAACGCGCCCCTCCGTCCTGAATAGCGTCGTCCCGCACCGCGCCATCCCGCGTTGACTTTCTCCGAGGTCAAATTTCCTCCAAGTCCCCAGATCTGCATATTTTTATGC
>NW_021268779.1:0-1119 GCF_002162155.2 Triticum dicoccoides
CTCAATGATCTCTATATCAAAGGTAATTCTTTTTGCCACTTAAGATAATAATCTACGAATCACCCTTCTCCAGGATGTTTCGTCGTGGTGTCATGGCAATTCAACTCCTCGCTACGTTGACAACCGATCGCCACATTCTTAAGTCTGGAATTGTTGTCTACCTAGTGAACCTCGTCACCTGCTCCACTCCATCCCTCTAGAGGTATGCTTCGTCTCTCAGCTCGAGAGATGTTGCTATGTCACATTCCGGGAGTTAATCCTGAGTTGTTCGACCTTCGAGAAGACCGATCCTTCCAGAGTTTTCCTTTCCTCTTCTTGCCATGATTAGCTGGAATTCTCAGAGCAAGACGACAAGACAAAGATGGTGTTCAAATCAACGTTCATTTGAAGTGCAACCTGGATCGTGAAGATTGTACTAGTTTGCGTTTCCCCTTCATCCTACCCTACGCTTGAATCTCGAGACGAGATTCTTGTTTAGTGGGGGTGAGTTGTCACATCCCTAGCTTCTGGTGCTGCCTGGTGTGTGCATCATGTTTAAATTCTGAAATTTGAACTGAGGGAAATTGGAAGCCTCAAAACCCTAAATAAAAGAAGGGCAAAAACCCTAAAATCTCATTCATTGCTCCAAAATGCTCTCCTTAGATGTTTAATATTTTTGGCAAGGGTTTTGATCCAAACCAAAAATGATGAACATTTTAAAAGGATTTATTTTTGGGACTTTGAATTTAAATCATTACTTATTTGCATTTGGGCATTTAAATTCTATAAAATATTTTAAATGCTCAAATAATCCCAAACTGAAATGTTTACTGTAGGATATATTTCTAACAGTGGTCATGAGCAGTTGCATGATTTTTGGGATTGATTTAGTATTTTTAATAAAGCCACAAAGCTGCAGAAAAAAAAAATAGAAAACAATAAGTAAAAGACAGAGCAGAGAAAACTTACCCGACGCTTACCTGAGGCCCACCCACCTGGTGGCCCAGCCCACCACTGCAGCCCTCCGTCGTCTTCCTCCCCTCGCCCCGAAGCAGCTGCGTGCTCGCACGCGCACGGCCGCGCGGCCACCTCCTGCTTGCCGACGAGCCCCTGGCCGCGTGGACGACTCCCGCAGGCCGT
>NW_021268780.1:0-8666 GCF_002162155.2 Triticum dicoccoides
GGAAGGGAAGGAGGCTTAACGATGTCGCCGTCGGCGAGGGAGGGAATCCACTACCGGCGCAGTTGTTCACTTTCACCCAGCGGCGGCGCGGGAGGGCCTCCGACCCCTTCTTCTTCGCCGTCGTACAGTGTGGGTCGAACGGCCTCCGGTCGCCCACTGAACCACACCCCAAGAACCTTAAGGTATAATTTACTTATTCCACATGCATTGCTCTAGCTGCATGTGGGCTTTTTCCGCTTCTGTACTCGAATCTAGGTGTTGGATCAAACAAGAAAGTAGCGGGGAAAGTTGTATACCATGAATCTAGGACGTGGTTCAAAGAGGAAAGGAATGGGGGAAGTAGTGGGAAAAGTTGTATAGCATGAATCCAGGACGTGGTTCAAAAAGGAAAGGAAGGGGGAAAGTTGTATCGCATGAATCTAAGACGTGGTTCAAAGAGGACAGGAATGGGGGAAAGTTGTATAGCATAAATCTAGGACGTGGTTCACAGAGGACAGTAAGTGGGGAAAGTACTAGTACAGACTGGCTATCCAGCACCTACGTTGGTCAAAAATGGAAAACAATGAAAAACGCAGTACACACATCTGTAACAAACTGATCTTTTGTTTTGGGGGACAAGGCTGTAGAGTTTGAGCAGGACTAGATTTGCTGTGCTCACATAGGGAAAGATAACAAAACTGGGACCAATACAAATATGCTCCTTGGTTGTTTGTTCTTTGTTGCACCAGACTGTGCATCACCCCAGTACATCGGTAGATGCACATGGTGCTGGTGCATCCACTGTCCCATGCAACTCTTTAGCTGTTGTTAATCTAAGGCCCTGTTTGGTTAAAAACTCCCTAGTACCTACCTTCTTAGTTCCAAGGACTAAACATGGACTAGAGGTTACTAAATGACATGCTAAAAGACCATGTTACCCCTAGTAATGAACTAATAGAGACAAGGTGCGATGTGTGGCAGGGGCAACTATTGGAAAAAGTCCCAAAAAGTCTCTCCCTCGGGGTCTTCTTTCTTTAGTCCCAAATGCCCACTTTTAGTCCCCAAAAGTCCCTCTTGTTTGGTTTAGATGGGACTGACACGGAGTTTTTTTAGTCCCTCCACCAAAATGTCCCTGTAAACAAGAACCCTCTAATAATGCCGCTGGAAAATTGATGCAATGCCACAGTTAAAAGCAAATTACATGTTTAACGAATTTTATTGTTAATATAATCTCTCTGTTAATATTAATCAATGCCACCATTTGAGAAATGCTACTGTCTTACTTTCTTTCCCATTTAGATAAGGTAGATGCTTCTTTTTGTTGGCTTCTGTGTCATACACCGTTATAGACCACTAGTTGTTTCTTTTGCACCTCTGTGTAAACAGGGTTATCTACTTCACCTCGTTGCCATTGTCACCTTTTGTTGCAGTGAACAAAACAGTTTTGTTTTAAGAGTGTTTTGTGCAGTTCAACCAAAGTGTCACACCGACAACGTTGCTTGATTGCTTGATCTTAGTGAAACTGCACAAGAGAAGATCTTACTTCCTATTCGTGTTGGCAAATTTGGTTCAGATCTTCTTCTTGTGAGTTGTTTGAATTTCGCGTCATGAGAGGTCAGTACTAGACTTCTTTCACATGATTCTGCAGTGTGCTTTCATATGTTGTGCTACTTTTATGGTAATGTTGCTTGATTTTAGTGAACTGCACAAATGGATACAAGACTTCCAATCTGTATGTGCACCGCAATATCCCATTGAGGTAAGATAAGGATATTTCACAACTCTTGGCCTGTATTTTGCCACTTCCATCAGAAAATTAATGTCATTGTTTAGTGCTATACTTGTGCAACCTAATTGACATGCCAAATCTTACGTTGAAGGCGAAGCTTGTCTGTTATTGAACCAAGTGATGAAGGGGAAGAACAAGCGGAAGAAAAACAAAAATCAACTCCTGGTGCTGTAATGAAGCACTGGAACTATGATGACACAAGTAATGATATAGTTTTGCATCTTAATTTATTGCTATGGCTAGAACGAGCAATTGTTTTGCCACTGATTTGATGCCACTCTTAATGTAATACGTAATTATCTCTACTTGTGCAAACATGGATCTTCTTTGAAGATACCATATATTTTAGTGGAATTGCACAAGAAGATGTTGGAAACATTAATCTAATCGAGGAGTATATAGTAAGCATGGCCACCATAGTAGATAGCAACAGATGGTTCTGGAGAAGTGCTTCATCTGTATGCTCTACACAATAAGCCTCCCGACAAAGGTTGGTACTCGCCCACTGATTTCATCCATATGATTGAGCTTTGTCATCTCTATTGGTGTTGTGCTACTGTTTAAATACTATCATCAAAAAGTGGTATTGTCCTTGAGAAGTGCTTCATCTGTGCATTTAGTTACCCTCTTGTCTTTGCACAACAGGATCATCCTACTCTGAAGAAGAATATGGAGTACGTGAAGTGACTAGTTCCGATTATGCCAGGATGAAGAAGCCATGTCTATCTTCTCATCAGAAGGAGCGGTTGAAGGATGGTTACATTACCCCCCACAAGACCAAACTAACTTAAGCTCAGAAGGACTGACAAATCTCCATTTTCTTGTTTTGATGCGCAAGTACAATGTTGTTCTAGGATTCTTTCCTGTGAGTTCCATTTTTCTAAAAGTGTGCTCTACATGGACCATGTAGGTGCCTGTTTAAACTGTCAATTCATAGTACAATTTGCTTTATACTAATCACTTTTTTTGTATTTGTGCAAACAGGGGTGCTCAGCTTGATTTCAATGGGAACTGCACAAAATGTTCATGAATACATCGAATCATTCATTTCCACCACAAGAAAGGAGGTGCCGATAAGTTCAAGGCATTGCAACATATAAGGGTGAAATCATACAAGCTACGCGCGAATTTGGTTGATTTTGGTGGAATTGCACAAAAAGAACAGCTGGTTTATTTAGCACGAGGTGCCATGTCAATGTCCGAACTGATGGCAAACCCTACACATTCCACAATCGTAGGCATTTGATATTTTGGAATGGGAAAACCTTGTCAAATTTTGCTCATTGATTTTAGCAAGAAGACATGCGTTTGATATTTTTGAATGGGACGCCCTTTGCTGTCAGCAGCGTCGATCCATTTTTTCTTTATTCTTTAGTTGTGAAGTAAATATTGGCTCTGACATGTGAATCACTGAGATGCATAATCATCGATTGTTTTGAATGTTCTCTATGAATTGCCAGGCATGTGTGTTTGATTGCAATGTAAAGGAACGCTAAAAAGCTGCTCAAACTCTTTGTACTCCTTCTTTTCCTTTTTACTTTGCACATTGTGAAAGTGCATACTTTTTTCTATAAGATTGGTCAAAGTAGAGATACTTTGCCTGCAGACAAAACTTGTATGCAGACTAGAAAGGACCGGAGGGAGTACATGTGAAACTGCTGCAAACGAGGTGATCACTCTGGGAATAATGCTAGTACGTATTGTTTCGCATGTTCATCCAATGCCAGTGATACAAGAATTCAAACTAATCGAAATAAATTCATTCATACACGGTCGGATTTCATATAAACATGCCAGATTTCATTACATTTCATACATTCTTCAACTAAAAAGGGGTGCGCTGGAGGTATAATTAATTAACCGAAGCTACCCACCTGTGTCCGGCTGAGCCAAATAGAACCTTTAGTGACTTAACCGCAGGTGCGGTTGTGTAACTGACATGTGGCCCAGATGCCTGTTGGGCCCACATGTCAGTGAGCCAACTGCACCAACAGTTAAGTAGAAGCAGTGTCCTTCTCCAACATAGCTCTTCAACTCCACGTCGCCGCCAAGAAGCTAACCGGCCATAAGTGGTCAACCCGCCTAGCTTGTCATAGCGATTAGGGCAACTAGGAGCCCAATGATCAGGATCCCCACATGACAAACACATTTCTTCTTGTCATTCTTCTTCTTGAAGTTCGTGTGTTGCACAGCCTTGTTCTTCCCATCAAACTTTGCTTGACCATCAAACTTTGCTTTACCATCAAACTTGCCCTTGTTCTTGAACTTGCGGGGCTGGAAGTTCTTCTTCTATACCAGATTGGCACTAGATCCTCCCTCAATTCCTTGAGCACATGTGTCCTTTGCTCTCGCCTTTTCTTCCACATCAAGAGTGCCAATGAGATCCACGAAGGAGGAAGCTTAGTGATGATACCTCCGACAACAAACTTGTCTGGTAGCATACAACTGAAGTGCTCAAGTTCTCTAGCAAATGACTGTATCTCATGAGCTTGCTCAAACCCAGAGCGCTCTTCAATCATCCTGTAATCATAGCATTGCTCCATGATGTACAACTTAGTGCCAGCAACCAGAGGGTAGCAGCGGTGGCCTTACTTGGACCCAAGCGGCGGCGACCTACCGTGTTCTACTCTTCCTCGTTTTCTATCTGGCGCGGCCTCGTTGGCAGCGGGGCGGGGCCTCGGATTAGCCGGTGATGTCCTCTGTCTCGTTGCCGGCGGGCGGCGCCTCGGTGGAGCGGGGGAAATCCTCCCCCTCATTGCCGGCAGGGTGGGGCCTCGGCGGAGCCAACGGTGTCCTCTGCCTCGTTGTTGGCGCCGTGGGGCCTCGGCGGAGCAGGGCCTCATCACCGCCAGTGGAGCGGGGACTCGTCGGCGCCGGCATTGTCCTCTGCCTCGTCCTCGGTCTCGCCAAACAGCACCTCGCCCGCGTCATCTCCCTCTTTGTAGGCGGCAGCAGCCTCTGCCACCCGCATGCGGTACCGCCAGTGCTCGAGGCGGCCCTCGCGGGAGGAGCGGTACGATTCGAGCAGTGCCTCCTGCTCCGCCCGCTCCGTGGTGATCTGCTCCTCCGCGTGCAGGTGCTCCTGGAGGAGATGGTGGTTGTAGGTGGCGTCGGCCTGCGCCTCCCGGAACTGCTCCTCATGCTTCTGCCTCACCGTGTCCATATATTGGGCACGGGCCTCGCAGATGGTCATGGTGCAATGCACCGGCGAGGATGGCGCGGAGGAGGGGGTTGGCGCCGTATCGTCGACTACCATGTTCCCCACTGGGACGTCATCATCCTCCGGCTGGCTGCCGACCAGCCAGTCGGCAGCAATGGCTGCCATCTCCTTGTAGTCCATCGTCTGCCCATCCTGAAGACCGCTGGAGCGCGAGGAAGCCATGGTGGGCAGTAGTGGTGTGGACAGGAGAATAGGAACGGATGCGGATGACTGCAGCTATGGCCGGCGCAGTAGTTTATATAGCAATGGTGGGCAGTGGAGGGACGGACGTGTGGCGCCGGAGTAGCCGCCTCGGCAACCGCGTATCATTAATGTGGGCGGCAGAAGGATGGACGGACGACACTTGTGTCGTTTGAAGGCAAAGCAATCGCATGCACCGAGAAGCGGGGAGGGCGGCGTTGACCGTTTCGGGCGGAAAGCGTGCGCGGGCGAGGGAGGTGGTCTGAGTGGGCTAGGGTAGTCAAACTCGTGCTTGGCAGCAGGTCAGTCCAGCAGCCGAACATGCTGGCTCGCCAACTACCTCGCCGAGCTGAGCAACGACAATCGGATGATGGATGTAGCTTCCGACCAGGAGCCGACGCCACTGTCCAAGCCGGTTCATGCCGTGTTCACCATAGAGCAGGTGCGGCTGCACTTCGACGCCCTAATGGCAGAAGTGCTACCAGTGTAGGTGGACCTGTGTTGCAACCTCCATCTCCTCAACGAGCACCAGCGAGCAGCGGGCGCTGTATCAGACCATCCGTAGGGCCCACGAGGCCCTCTCCGTCATCCTTCGAGTTGTTGCGCTCGCCATGGCACCTCCGTCTCTCGTTGTCAACATGGTCAACAAACATGAGGATGAGGAGATGACTTTACTTGGAGAGGATGACAGTGGGGACCCACCAGGGCCATAGCCGCACATACGCAAGTGCCTCCTTATTAGTATATAAAACTATAGTTTTTTTGCTCCCTCCTGGTTTCCTGGCATCACGGTCCCACACAATTGTCAACCTATGTAGTCAATAAATGAGAGAATTGCACAAGAAGCGGCCGACAGCTGGGACCAAGCAGCTCGAGCAGTATTTGTGTTTTTGAGGTGTGAGCACTGCAGAGTTTTTCTTGAGCGATGTTTAGCCCAGATATTAATATTTCTCCTCTAAACAACAACAAAAAAATCGTTGCAGCTATTACTGGGCGGGCTGTGGCCCGCCTAGCCCAGGCCAGATATCCAGCCCAGATCTTAACTTTTTTCAAGCTGAAAATGGCTAGCCCAGCTATACTTTTTTTAGGAATACCCAGACAAGGTCAAGTTGTTATTCTCCGCCCCGCTGGGCTGCAAATCTTTCCTAGGAGGGATGCATTAGGCTTAACAAGAAAATGGGCTTTAAGAAATAATAAATGGGATGTAATTATAAAAACTAGGCAGTAACTATAAAAAATGCACCAAACACGTAATTACTTTATAAAATATTATTTTTGGATATTGAAAATTTTAATTTCATTAATTGTTGCGAGCGCAATGTTTCGTTGGATTTTCACATAATATAAATTTATATTGAAATTGTATTTAATCTGACTAGAAATTTCGGGATAAAAATATTTCGAATCCCATCAAAATGTGGGAAATTTTATTGAATTCTGTTTTGAACGGTTGGTTGAAATGGGATGTACTTTTAACAAACTGTAAATGGGCTGTAGTAAATTCCATTAGAATTCAGAAATTGGCTGCACATTCTTACAAATCTCAAATGGGCTATAAGTTCTCTGCCACACACTTGTGGCCTTATTAAGTTAACGCATCCCCTCAAAAAAAGAGAGTTGACGCGTATGCAAGGCTTTGTCAACTTATAGTCAACACACGGTTCTAGCAGCAGTGGCCGTTGGATGTCCATCCAACGGATGCCGTGCTTCTTCTTCAATCTCGGATATTCTAGCTTCACCCGCCCAAAAAATGATTCCTCCCCCTGACATCTGGGCGCATCGTTTCAGAAGCTGACCTGCGGGCCTACTAAGTTGACGCGTACCAAGGGCTTTGTCAACTTAGTCAATATAAACGATTCTAGCTGCAGTGACCGTACGATGTCCATCCAACGGCCGTCGTGCTTCTTCAACCTCTGGTCTTCTTGCTCCAGCCGCCAAAAGCAGCGTCGGTCGTGCCGCCTGCTCCTGCCTCCCGTGGCCGGCTATGCTGCCGTGCAGGCCTCACCGCCCCCTACTACTCCCACCGCTGGCCAGGGCATCCCTCCACTCACCCACACCCCCTGTTATTCTGCGGCGACAGCAGCCTCACACCGCAGCCGAACCAGTGAACCCTCGTACTCTCTGCGTGGGCAATCACTGCCGCATCGTCCCCTTCCTAGGCCTAGCCGTCGTCCACCGCCCTGGTGCTCTTGGCGCGGCATGGTCAACGTGGTCAAGGAACGACTTCCATCGGAAGAGTACTATACGTGGAGAGGCTGACAGCTGGGTCCACGGCAGCCGCAAGGAAGTGCCTCCTTATTATGCGGAAAATAATTATTCCTCCACTTGATAGCAGGGACCCACCAGACGGGCCACCGTATTTGGCGAAAAAACGTTCCCCCCCGACTGCTGGGACCCACCGGACGGGCCAACGTATTTCACAAAAAAAACGTTCCCCCCGCTATCAGCTCGGACCCACCGGAGGTGCCTCCTTATTACGCACAAAAAATGAATACTCCCCCTGCTAGTTGGGACCCACCTTGGTGGGAGGCTGACTTGTGGGCCTACTAAGTTGACGGGGATGGATTGCTTTGTCAACTTAGTCAATATGAACGATTCTACCTCTAGTGACCGTACGATGTCCATCCAACGGCCGAAGTGCTTCTTCAACCTCTGGTCTTCTTGCTCCAGCCGCCCAAAGCAGCGCCGGTCGTGCCACATGCTCCTGCCTCCCGTGGCCGGCTGTGCTGCCGCAGAGGCCTCACCGCCCCTACTATTCCCACTGCTGGCAGGCCCTGCGGCGACGACAGACTCACACCGCAGCCAAACCACTGAACCCTCGTACTCCTCTCCGCGCGAGCTTCCACTGCTGCGTCTTCCCGACTCCATGTCGTCCCCTTCCTAGGCCTCGTCGTTGTCCACCGTCCTGGTGCTCTCGACGCGGCGTGGTCAACATGGTCAAGGAACGAATTCCATCGGAAGAGTACTGTACGTGGAGAGGCTGACAGCTGGGTCCACGGCGGCCGCAAGGAAGTGCCTCCTTATTACGCGCAAAATAATTATTCCTCCACCTGACAGCAGGGACCCACCGGACGGGCAACTGTATTTCGCAAAAAAACGTTTCCCCCTGACTGTTGGGACCTACCAGCAACATCTTTGCACGCAAGGAAGTGCGTCCGGGCAAAAAAAAACGATTCGCCCCCTTGACTGCTAGGACCCACCAGCTACATCTTCGCACGCAAGGAAGTGCCTAACAGTCGGGACCCACCTGGTCGAAGCGTACGTAGTGTTGTCATTCTGGTCGCGAACGTGTACGTACATACTAGTCGATGTAGAAGCGCGCACGTGTCATAGTAGAGGCGCACACGTAGCATGTACACGTACGTACAGTGGCCAGTGTGCAAGAAAGAAAATACTGCCACGTACGTACATACGGGCAGGGTCTCGAACGCCTACTCGCGCATACATACGGCCATGGCTCGTGTACATGGCTGGGTCGAAACGGAGAAACTGCGTCGT